>NC_135419.1:27272602-27537602 GCF_051991245.1 Festucalex cinctus | reverse complement strand
CCGATGCTAAGATGGAGGTACCAGTCAAACTGGGTCGATGCTGTGCGCATTATGAAGCTTGCAGTACCAAATAATGTGGATATATAGATGTAAAGAGTCGGTGTGGGGCGAACAATTTTCTCTGAATACTTTCATTGGACTCTTTTCGATGTATTTGGACCAGTTTCGACCAAGTGGTTGGGAATCGAGGTGGCGATACAGGGTAAGTTGCATCTTTTCTTGCATTTGCAATTGTCTGACTTAAGTGCTCACTGAGCCTGAAGATATGATTTTATCTTGAAATGTTGGGCATTATTCAAATCTGAAGGAACTCTTTCAAACGGTGTATAGCATGACGAGTAGGGGTGTGCCAAAAAAATCGATTCATAAAAGAATCGAGATTCTTTATTCTATAGATTTATTAATCGAATCAAATCGATATTTAATATCCAAAAATCAATTTGATTTAAATTAGAAATGAAGAAGAAGGGGAAAAGGCAGTTGTAGCCCACGTTTTTGTGGAAAACGGCACTTTGCAATACAAAATGAATAAATGTTTAAACAAAACAAAAAAGACACTTTAATGTCTCTATTTGTCATTTTGACTTGCAAAGCAGACTGGAGTAGATCATGACAATGTTGTGCATATCTGTAAATTGAAGCAGAAATCATTTGTCAATCAAATAATTTTGAATCGAAAATCGTTTGAATCGAGAATCGAAAATCGATTCTGAATTGAATCGTAGACCCAAAAATTGTAATCGAATCGAATCGTGAGACAGTCAAAGATTCCCAGCCCTAATGACGAGCAAGCATTATCATTATTAGGGATGTAACGATAAGGGCAATATCGTGATATCGTGATATTAAAACTGCCACAATATCGTCGTCGTTATGTTCACAATATTTAAAAGGAACACATCTGTTAAAAAAAGTCAGGTTGATTTGTGCAGTTCTAGCACCTTCTAGTGGCTAGTTTATTAGTGTAATTTAATTTTCATTAGGGATGTTTTGGCCTTATATGTTTAAAATATATGCTAATTGTCAGATGAAGGGAACCTAATTTGCTTGTGAAACGATCAATGTGTGCTTGCATTAGCAAGTATGTGCCTCAATATTGTTATTAGAGATTGCTGTTATGTACAAAAGCACAATATTGTGCTTTTTTTAGTATGAGCTCTTTTTTTTTTTTTTTTTTTTTTTTTACAATATTGTGATCTTTTTTAAATATCGCCAATGGGTGGATGTTTTTGCAAATCTGATTTTAAATTACAGAGTGGACTAGTAGGCAAACATTGGATGTTGTTGCTATATTGGCGCTTTCGTCCAAGGTTGTTGTTTTTTTTTTTTTTTTTTTTTTGCTTACTTGAGAGATATTGCAGAAGTAGGCATCTCTCAATGTTTTCTTTTCATCAGTCCATGACCCGGTTATTGGTGATTACATTGACGAACAAAAATCAATTTCCGGCAATGCTGACTCCGTCAATGTTTTTCAGTTTCTCGTCAATCGTCAACAAAATGGGCATCCATCATTGGATTGATGGACCTGCAGTCAACATTGACGGAATGCCCACCTGTGTGCAGAAGGACGAGTGTACACTTTCAGAAAAAAAGAAAAAAGTTTTAAACTGAGATAAAGACGGAAAGAGGGGCTAGTGCAGGGGTGGGCAAACCCGGTCCTCGAGGGCCGGAGCCCTGCAGGTTTTGGATGTTTCACTTCTCCAACACACTTGATATATGATCAGCTCATCAGCAAGCTCTGCATGAGCCTGATAACGATCCTGTTGATTGGAATCAGCTGCGTTGGAGCAGGGAAACATCCAAAACCTGCAGGACTCTGGCGCTCGAGGACCGAGTTTGCCCACCCCTAGGCTAGTGGTTAGCGCATCCGCCTCCCAGTTCTGAGGACTCCGGTTCGAGTCCAGGCTCCGGCCTTCCTGGGTGGAGTTTGCATGTTCTCCACGTGCCCGCGTGGGTCTTCTCCGGGTACTCCGGTCTCCTCCCACATTCCAAAGACATGCATGGCAGGTTAATTGGGCGCATCTGTCGGTTACTGTAATCGAGAACAGTGTGATTGGAAAAAGGACTTCTATGTTGGCTTTTGACACAGCTCCCCATCCATTTTCAATAGGATTTTTTTTCAGTGGCGGTGGGGTGATTTAGAAGACCATATCAATGTATAATAAAATTACATGGCCACATTATGCTGTGTAAGAAATAGTAGACAGAAATGAGACTGACAACTTCTCTCAAAACATGTGCAACAGTACAACTTTTATGGAGTTAAATAAATGTAAACTGTTTGCGAAGATCTTTGCAAGTTTCAGTGTTGTGAAAGTTTATTTCTATGCAAACTACTTCAAAGTTCATCTCACAAATTGTAAAAAGAACAACTTTAATTCATAGTTCATCATAGAAATTGAAACTAAGTTCATATCGTTCCAAAAATGAACCAGTTGATAATTCATAATTCAACCCAGCTCCACTTTCATTTTCGGCCTTAAGCATTACATTACCCTTTATCTCTTCATCATAAATTATTTTATCCTATGTTCACAATTCTTGAGACTTGGGGCTAACCTAGGACCTTAGGTAGTATTGGATTTTGTGCCATGCCATTTGGAAATGTGTTAGTATATTTGGATATTGGATAAACAAAGCAGTGCCCTGCAATTGGCTGGCAACCAGTTCAGGGTGTAACCCATCTACTGCCCGAAGCCAGCTGGGATAGGCTGCAGCACCCCCGCAACCCTTGTGAGGAGTAAGCGGTTAAGAAAATGGATGGATGGATGGATGGATGGATGGATGGATGGATAGATGGATGGATGGATGGATAAACAAAGCATATTTTGTATTTAAATATACAATGGGGCATATTTACTAAGAATACGCTGCGTCCGTAAAATAAGTCCCGTAAAATAATTCTCAATTCTTATGCTGCGGTCTCACCAAAAGCAAGGGATGGCGATTCGGCGGCGCGTTTGCATTGTTGTCAATGGAATTCGCGCACAACGGAACGAAAGTGCGTGGGGCGGCGCGGAGGACACGTTTCGCGCATTGGGACACGGTGCGCAGCAGCGAAAATCCGCACATTCGTAAACGAAAATCCGCACATTCGCATATTCGTCTAAGTTAAAAAAATTTAACTTTTTTTCGCGTTTCGCCTGGTGGTAGCCAATCGGCTTCGAGTATGGGCCACGTCACACACAGTGTCCTCTCTATTGTCATAATGAACTGTACCGAGTAAGCAGCAGTGCTTATTATGAATGCCAAAGCTATTTTTAGCACAAATGCCGGCTACCCAATTGCCACTAAAAAAGCGAATGTGCTATCACGTACCTCAAAAGAGAAGAAAATAGTGCCACGGCTGTTTTGTCCCAGGAAAGAAGTGGAAGTAGTTGGTGGCGCCCACTTTTTGTTGACTCGCTAAAGTGCTCCACTTCCTTGTTCACCAAGGGACACGCCTCCTCCGCTCTGGTGCGCACGAAAGCGCGAATGAGCGGCAATTGTTCCAAAAAACACGATGCGGTGAAACACTCACGAACGAAGCGTTCCAGTTCGCCTTTTCGTATTTGGTGAGAACGTAGCATTACACGAAATGCAGCAAACGGCATCTTTGCCATTTTTGGACCAGGGCTACTCCCGTAGGTTGAAAAGTGACAAGGAAGTTGCTCGTAGCCAATAAAATGAGTCACTGGGTGTGAAGTTATGTGGATATCTTGCAAGGTAAGAGAGGCAACTAGAGAGAGAGAGAGAGGCACTTCCTGGTTTCATCACAGCTTCATGTCGCCTACACTCCAAACGCCGATCTTAATACGTCGGCTGCGAACGTATCAGCGGGAGCAATACAAGATGTATTCTCGTACTATTTATGAACAAATACTGCGAGAATTTAGCTTGCTGGCAAGTTTCGCAATCAGCGCTTAACATGGCAAACCCCACTCTACAGGCATCGTCACGTGCATTTGCTGTAACGGCTTATACTGCGTAAGTGGCTAGAAAATAATGATAAGAATAATGTGTAGTGTTGTCCGGTCGGCTAGGAAGAGAGAATGGATAAACCTGTTAGAAAGAAAAGAAAGAAAAGTCTCCATGGAAAAAGTACATTTGGTGAGTCACGCTCCTCTTTTGCATTTCATTTTTTATTTTTTTTTTTGCACCTGTTGTTGTTTTTATTTTTATTTTTATTTATTTTTTTTAGGTAAAGAGGCAAATTGTGGTTTCTTTGAGGTTTAGTATGAGATAACATAATGACGACCTGCAGTAAGGATTAAAGGGAATGTACAAACCTTGTGCATTTCGAATCTAATCAGAATATACACTGATTTCACACATCATGCTTACACCACCATGACACCATGCCGTGCACCTGTCCCTTATTTTGGGATAAGAAAGTTGGCAACCCTAATAGATAATCAACTCAGTTCAACTCATGAACAACATTAGAATAATTTCAGACCAACAATAAGTTCACCTGAGGTGCCTGAAAACGCCTCTAATGATACTATATTTTATATTTCTCATCTGTGTCAAGCATTAACATCAGCTCCAGTTTCACTGTCACACAAGTTGCACTAAGATAGCCTTAGCCAAGCAGTCAAGTCTTAACCAAATCTTCTGCGATAGCATCACAGTGTTGGAAAGAAGTGCTCCCATTAGATGTTTAGTTAGATAAATCGACAATAATAGGTTGGTGGGGTGCTTTTGCTCATTTGGCCTCATGCTCCCATCAGACGTGATCTCAGGGTCGTCATCATGAATCAGGCAGTGGTGTGACATCATTGGTCATCCTGACAGCTGAACAAAGCTCAGCAACTGGAAAGGGACTGATACTGCTAATGGACCTAGATTAGGATGGGTGTGCTTTGTAACTGATGCCGGCACTCCTAGAGTTATTCAGTTCGATGTGTGAGGTCAAAGAAGACTTGAGACGCTTGGGCTAAGTGGAGCAAAAGACTAACAGCATCATGGCATTACCAGTGTTATCGCTCTTTTGCTGTATATTTTGATTATTGTTGGTAAATCATTGAGTGTGTGTGTGCGAATGCACGCGCGTGCATTCGCTTGTATCTGCATGCGTGCGTGCACTCAGACTGGTGATGCAGTAGTGGTGGCCTGATAAGAGGCTGATAGAGCTTTAATGGCTAATGGGTTCCACTAATGAGAAAACTGCCTGTGATTATGACAAATGTGGAGAGCAGTAGGCTAAGAAGCAATACACAGCAGACATCATTAGGCAGCTCCAACTCAGAATTTCATTCAGCTTCCCCATATATAGTCAAAACCTTTAAAACACCAAAACAAAGTCATGATTTCTTTTTTTTTTGTAAGTCCACACATTAAAGGGTTTATAGTCTGATAAGAAAATCTCTTGGAAGGACTCCTGGAGCCTATACTAGAGGTGGGTGTCACGATGCGGATATAGATGGACCCAAAAGCGGAGAAACCAGGCAGGTAGAAAGGCAGGAATGAGAAAACTTTATTGATCAGACTGAACGTGGACTGATGTGGCATGAAGTGGAGAAGACTTGACAAGATGAATGTGGACTTGGCAGACTTGGCAGGGCATGAAGGCTTGGCAGGGCGTGAAGACGGCAGGGCGACTTGGCATGATGGAGTAAAATTGACCATACGTAGGGAGAACTTGACCAGACGTGGGGAGAACAAATTCTCTCCACGCGTTTAGTTTAAAACTAAACGCAGGAAAACGTAGAAAACTAGCAGCACACTTGGACAGGAAAAGACAAACTGGAACAATGCTCCCACACCCGCGTGAAACAAACACCACTCCCTTATACCAACACTAACGAACACTAACAATAGACAGCTGGGACACAGCGGGCAGAGGGAACCAATTTCCAACGCACAGGTGGACGTACTCAGACCTAACGAGACAGGGGGAAAACACACCAAACAACAAACCCTTCTCACCAAAATAAAACAAAAACCCAACTCAAACAAAACTGAAACATGACAGTGGGAGTAAGTCATTGTTTTGCAAGTCACAAATAAGTCTCAAGTCTTTGCCCTCAAGTCCCGAGTCAAGTCTCAAGTCAAGACTGACAAGTCCCGAGTCAAGAGTGACATGTATCAAACGAGTCACAAGTCCTACACTTTGAATTTCAAGTCCTTTCGAGTCTTTTTAACGATATCGTAGATTATTATTTCGGGTGACCATTTAAGTAGGAGTCAGGGAGTGAACCCAGAGTGGTGCAGAAGATTGCCGTGTTTGCAATGTTTTACTAGTGAGTTTACAGTCTCATTAGCTACACAGCGAGCAACGATAATTAGCTGGTAAACAACTGACATTAGCTTACTTACTGGTCTTTGAACAACTTCAGATGTTGAACGACGTATGAAGTTGTTGCCTCGCCGTTAGTGATCTAATCTTGGACATACTGCAATTCATTTTGTTGTTGTTGTTGTTGTTGTTGACCACCACATAGTGTTTGTACCAAACAACTAGTGTTGCAATGGATCACAAAAGTTACGGATCGGATTGTTTAAGAAAAAAAAAAAATGAAATCAGATAAATAGAACATTGTCTTAATTTATTTTTATAAAATACAAAAAAAAGAAGGAATGTGCTTTTTTTTATGAAGTTACTTTTTATATTCAACTGTAATAATAATAATAATAATAATGATAATAATAATAATAATAATAATAATAATAATAATAATAATAATAATAATAATTGCAGTAGACGACACCCACACTACACAGAGAGGATAATAAATCCATTAAAGATATCCCCAACAACGTCATCTCAACGTCATGTGCTGGTGAGAGAGAGACTGTCACTCGCTCTATTTTGTTTTTCTATTTTGTTTGCCCCCAACCCAGCACGTGGACGGACACCACATTAGCCGTTAGCTTGGAGAAACACATGATAATGAAAGCTTGTCCCCGCCAGCACGGAAGTAGTGGCGTTTCTGTGAGGAGTTTCTTCCTTGGCAAATTGTGAATCACTCGTGTTAAGACTACAATCACACACGCAGTACGTTCACTCACTGACTCGTTCGCGAACCGGAAATGGCAACAGCCGCAACACTCATTCACTGAATCGTTCGTTCAAGAAACCGGAAATGGCAACACGTTCACCCACTGACTCGTTCACTTACTGAACCGGAAATGGCAACACACTCATTCACTGAATCGTTCCTGAACCGGAAATGGCAACACGTTCACTCACTGATCCGTTCACGTCTTCGCGAAGCTTCATCAGTGACTCGTTCCTGAACACCAATAGTGACGCTGCATGTGTAGTAAAATCCCGCCCACGTCTGACGCTAGC
The DNA here is from genome assembly GCF_051991245.1 of Festucalex cinctus. Taxonomy (NCBI): domain Eukaryota; kingdom Metazoa; phylum Chordata; class Actinopteri; order Syngnathiformes; family Syngnathidae; genus Festucalex; species Festucalex cinctus. Next base: position 27,530,326 of record NC_135419.1, on the reverse strand, counting down.
TTCTGATTAGTCGTTCGCGAAGAGTGACGGCATGAGCGTGGCTGCTCTCAAATGAACTGAGAAAAGAACGAATCACTTCAACAAGTGACCCGTTCACTCCCGTTCACTGAAAAGATTAGTTCTAAAGAACGAATTGGTCGTGACCGACACAACACTATTGTGTGCCCTATGTGTATATTTACAAATTGCAAAACTCGTGAAATGAGTAAGAGGAGTTCTACCAGAGCGGGGCAGGCCACAAACCCCTCCCGCCTTGCCCTGCCCGGCCCCCGGAGCTCAAAACCCGGGCCGGGGAGGGAGCCCCGGGCCCAGGGAAGGTGGCGGGAGGCGGGCAGGAAAGGGGGTAGGGGGCGAGGGGAGTAGACGATAAGGGCCAAGGACGGCAGCAGGGCTGTGGGGGGGGGCTGGGGGGTCAACGAGGAAAAAGGGATCGGGAGGTAGAGAAGGACGGGCGGGGGGAGGCGAGGAGGGAGAGGCGACAGGGGAGAGGAAGGGGGATGGGGAGAGGGAACCACGGGGCACACCAGAGGCCCACCCACCCCAAACCGCATCGCCGGGCACAGAGCAACGGGCGGGAAGTTTAAGAGCTTCGACAGCACGTTCCGACCAGAGAAACACTGTGTCGAGTTGGCAGATGGAACCCGGTGCAGCGGAGTCGCCCAGAAAAAAGGTAACACAGAGTTTTACCTTCTCGACAGCAAAGGACAGCGACGCAAGGCGATGTTGAGGGACGCACTTTTCATAACAACCTACCCCCAGGACATCTTTTCGGTGAAGGTGGCAACTACCAGTCGTGCCACGGTAATCTTCAAAGAAGGAGAAAACGTACTGACAGCCAGAGACGGTACCAAATTTGATATACATGTGTATGACCAACTGTACTATTTGCATACAGAGGGTGAGTCTAATGACAAGTTGAATGCATGCCACAACATTCACACATGGCATCAGATATTAGGCCACTGCAATTATGATGATGTTCTCAAACTGCAGAATGTTGTTTATGGTGTGCAGATCAAAGGTAAAACTACTAAGCCTGATAAAAGAGTGTGAGGTGTGTATTGAGGGAAAATTCTAATAATTAAATAATTAATTATAATAGGAACCCCGATACGAGAGCAAAGGCTTCGCTACAGTTGGTACACACAGACCTTGCAGGTCCAATATCTCCAAACTCAAAAGATGGGCATAAATATGTACAGTCGTTCACTGACGATTACTCAGGTGCTACATTTGTATACTTTCTGAAACAGAAAAGCGACACTGTAATAGCCACAGAAAAGTTTCTCGCTGACATATCCCCTTACATCCCCTTGGGATGTATCAGGTCCGAGAACGGGACTGAATACATTTGCAATGTTTCAAACACTCTTAAGCAAAAATAGAATAATTCATGAAACGTCAGCCCCATATTCACCACACCAGATCGGGACTGAGGAGACAGGTTGGCGCACACTTTTCGAGATGGGTAGATCCATGATAGTAGAAAGCGGGCTACATAAATACTTGTGGCACTACGCTGCACAAACTGCAGCAATGGTACGCAACAGAATGATGCTTGAACAGACTACAGGAAAGACTCCTTCCCAGCTGATAACAGACAAGAAGCCAAACTTGTCCAAAATGCAAAAAATTGGGTCTGTATGTTACACATACAAACAGGACAAAGGAAAACTAGATACCAAATGTGACCGAGGACTCTTTGTAGGATATGAACCGCCCGGCATATTTAGTATATCATCCAGACTCAAAGTACAAAAACACAGGCTAGTTAAATTTGCAAGCAAGGAAAATGTGGAAAAACAGACACAAACAGATGAGACAAATCAATTCACTGATAATGACGAGGTAGTAATACCCGTACCTAGGACTAGGGAAACTGAGCAGGAGGTCTATAAGAGGAGTGAAGACACTCCAGAAACAAGCTCAGAGACATGTGCATCAATGAAAATAAAAGTGCAGTGGAAAATGAACCTGAAAGTAGAAGATATCCAACTTGGGACAGAGTGAAACCTAGACATTTAGAAGACTACATAATAGAAGATGAGAATTGTGCTGGTGTTCATACCACCGTTGATAAACTGCTACAGAGCCGTTTATGGTATTCCGCAAAATATTGAGGCAGCTATGAGATAAGCTAACTCTAAAGAATGGGTAATAGCAATGGATGATGAGATACACATTAAATGAAAACAAAACATTTACTTTGACAACCCTACCAAAAGGCAAGAAAACAGTGTGGGGTAAATGGATCTACTCTATTAAGAGAGATGAAAATGGCTGAAGTAAGGTACTACAATGTTTTGACATGCATGATGATAATTAGGGGACAATCGCTCTCTTGCCAAGAATCCAGTCTACAGACAGAGATGCAAACACGTGGACATAAAATACCATTTTATCAGGCCTACTCTGAATGATGGGAGAGTAACTTTGAAGTATTGTTCAACTGATAACATGATTGCTGATATAATGACAAAGTTGACCAAGTAACCAAGTTGAAACTTAGACAATTTGAAGGCATTATTTTTTGAGGTTGAAATGTTGTAAGGCAGAGTTCCACATTCATTCTGTATTTTTTTTAATTGAAATTCCAACATCCTGAGTACAAGTGGGGGTGTTGAGAGATTATGTCCTCAGTTGATTGTTCATATGTACTCATGTGTAATGTTGCGCTTGTGCCACTGTGAGGCGCTCGAACACTTTTCTTTTATCTTTCTTTTACTTCCGTGTTAAGCCTGAATGTGACACGACTCAGCAGAGTCGGTGAAAAACAGATCCCAGAAATGCAGGCTCAGAAGAGGAAAACAATCTCGATTTATTTTTGGTGATAAACCGATTGCAAAAAGCTTGCTCGCAGGCAAGTCAGCGAAATTTACAGAGGTGCCCCTGCACACAGGCAGGAGACACGGAAGTAACAGAAAACACTTGCAAAAGGCAAGGACAAATTGGAAAACACAAAACACCTGCAAAAGGCAGGGAACGCGAATGTAACAAAAAACGCTTGCAACTGCAAGGAGAACTAACATAACCAAAAACGCTTGCAAACGGCAAGGAGAACTAACGTAACAAAAAACCACTTGCAAAAGGCAAGGACTATAAAACACAAAACACTTGCAACCGGCAAGGACGACTCGAAATGCACACGGTATCAATCAACTCGGGAATATCAACAAAAGGCGACGCGGAAACACACACGTGAATAAAACTTAACTAAGGGCGACGGCAGATTCAAAACAACTTTACCAACAGGAGAACGCGGAGAACACTTGGACACAATGGTGAGCAAATAATAATCCGACGACGTGCTGTGCTCCTCGGAGTCCTTTTAAAGCTTTAATTGTCAATGCGCTGCAGGTGCGGAGCTGGGGAACGCCCCCCTCGTTGCAGGCACTGGAACACACACACACACAAGCACAACAGGCTGAGAACCGAACCATGACAGTACCCCCCCCTTAACGGACGCCCCTTGGCGGACCACCTGGCTTATCTGGATGAGCAGCGTAGAAAGTGTCGAGCAAAGACGGGTCCAGGATCCAGGAGCGGGGGATCCATTGCCGCTCCTCCGGTCCGTAACCTTCCCAGTCGACCAGATACTGGAAGCCCCGGCCCCTGCACCTTGAGTCCAAGATTTCCCTGACCGTGTAAACAGGATCCCCATCGACCACTCGGGGAGGAGGCGGAGCGGGTGCAGGCGGGTTCAGCGGGCTGGGAGTCTCTGGCTTGAGGAGGGAAACGTGGAACACTGGATGTACCTTGAGTGAAGGCGGCAGACGGAGTTTCACAGTCACGGGGTTGATGATGGTGAGTATTTCAAATGGTCCGATGTAGCGCGGACCCAACTTCTTTGAGCAACCAGCCAGACGCATGTCCCGAGATGAGAGCCAGACCTTGTCTCCTGGCTGGTACGAAGGCTCCGGACGCCGCCGACGGTCCGCAATCTCCTTATTGCGGGCCGCTGAACGGGAAAGCGCCGCTCGGGTCTCCCGCCATACCTTGTGGGCTCGCCGTAGGTGATGTTGAATGGTGGGCAGTTCGATGGGACCTTCTTGCGATGGAAACAGAGGTGGCTGATAGCCGTATGCTGCCATAAAGGGTGAGTGTCCTGTTGCCGATGACGGCAAAGTGTTCGTGGCGTACTCGATCCAGGAGAGGTGCGAGGACCAGGACTCAGGATTGTGCAGGCAAACACAACGGAGGGCAGCTTCGAGGTCCTGGTTGGCCCTCTCAGTCTGGCCGTTGGTCTGGGGATGATACCCAGACGACAAACTGGCTGTGGCGCCCAACAGCTTGCAGAACTTCCTCCAGACCTGGGAGATGAATTGTGGTCCACGGTCGGACACCAAGTCCACCGGGATGCCATGGAGCCTGAATACATGACGGACGAGGAGTTGTGCAGTCTCCCAAGATGACGGCAGTTTGGAGAGGGCAACAAAGTGAGTCAGCTTTGAAAACCGGTCGACCACGGTCATAATCACCGTGTTTCCCCTGGATCGAGGAAGGCCGGTGATGAAGTCCAGTGCGATGTGCGACCATGGCCGCGACGGGATGGGTAGCGGCCTTAACAATCCCATCGGCGGCTGATGGGACGATTTCCCGCACGCACAAGCGGTACATGCCTTGATGAACTCAGTAACGTCTCTCTTCATGTCGGGCCACCAGAATCGCTGGCCGATCAAGGCAATAGTCCGGTTAATTCCTGGATGACAGGCAACTCGTGAGGTGTGACCCCAGCGGAGGACCTCAGCCCGCACAGGGTCAGGGACGAACAGTTTCTCTGCCGGGCACTCCTCAGGAACAGCGATCCCTTCCTGTGCTTCAGTGACTCTCTTCTCAACCTCCCATCGAACTGCCCCCACGAAGCAATGTGCGGGTAGGACCGGTTCAGTTCCAGCCTCCGGCGTGGCCGCATCGTGGATCCGGGACAAAGCGTCTGGCTTCTGGTTCCGTGATCCCTGGCGATAGTCCACAACAAAGTTGAACCGTGTAAACAGTAAGGCCCAGCGTGCCTGGCGCGAGTTGAGTCTCTTGGCTGACCGAAGGTATGCCAGGTTTTTGTGGTCCGTCAAAACCTTAAAGGGTTCCTTGGCGCCCTCCAGCCAGTGTCGCCATTCTTGCAGAGCCAAGACAATCGCCAACAGTTCCCGATTCCCGACGTCGTAGTTGGCCTCTGCGGGACTCAGTCGCCGGGAGAAGAAGGCGCAGGGATGGAGCTTCCCGTCTTCTGGCGACCGCTGGGACAGGACCGCCCCCACTCCTGAATCCGACGCGTCAACCTCGACCACAAAAGACAAGTCCGTATTAGCGTGGATAAGCACTGGCGGGTTTACAAACTGCTGCTTTAATTCCAAAAATGCATTTTCGGCGCCAGGTGACCACCTAAAAGGTACTTTGCTTGACGTCAGTTTAGTAAGGGGGGCTGCCCGTAAGCTATAGTCCTTAATAAAGCGACGATAGAAATTAGCGAAACCCAGAAAACGTTGTAGCTGCTTACGAGTCTTGGGAGTCGGCCAATCGACCATGGCCTGAGTCTTGACCGGATCTGCCCGTAGTTGCCCTCCCTCTATGATGAAACCCAGGAATTGCACCGACTTAGCGTGGAACTCACACTTCTCTGCTTTAACATAAAGTCGATTTTCTAAGAGGCGCTGAAGGACCAAGCGAACATGTTGTCTATGCTCATGCACGTCGCGGGAGAAAATCAGGATATCGTCTAGGTAAACAAAACAAAAAATGTTCAGCATGTCCCGGAGGACATCATTAATCAAACATTGGAACACTGCTGGGGCGTTAGTCAGACCAAAGGGCATAACACAATACTCAAAATGTCCAAGTGGAGTCTTAAATGCAGTCTTCCACTCGTCCCCTTCACGTATTCTCACCAAATGATAGGCGCTTCGCAGATCTAGTTTAGTAAAAATTCGGGCCGACTGCAGCGGGGCGAATGCAGAGTCTAACAGGGGAAGGGGGTATTTATTCTTGACCGTAATCTCATTCAGACCGCGATAGTCGACGCAAGGACGGAGAGACTTATCCTTCTTCTCGATGAAGAAAAAACCGGCCCCTACGGGGGACTTTGACGGGCGAATCTGACCAGTAGCTAGCGACTCGGTAATATACTCCCGTAAAGCGTCCTGTTCCGGCTGGGACACCTGATATAGGCGAGAACCAGGCAACGGTGCATCGGGAATCAGCTCAATCGCACAATCATACGGCCTATGGGGCGGCAACGCTCGCGCGCGATCTTTACTAAATACTTTACTTAAATCGTGGTATTCCTCGGGAACGTGGTCAAGGCATACCGGTTCTGAAGTTACTCTAGCTGGTACCGATGTTGCCCCTCCTGCCGACTTCAGACAATGGGCATGGCAGAAGGGACTCCAGTTTTCTAAGGCCGGCTTCTCCCAATCAATATCTGGATTATGCATTTTTAGCCAGGGAAGGCCCAAAACTAGGGGCGCAGAACGGGACGGCATAATGAAAAACCTCCTTCTCTCCTCGTGATTTCCCGAGAGTCTCAAGAGGAGAGGACCGGTTGACAGTCGTACCTCCGCCAGCAGGCGCCCGTTGAGGTCGAAAACCTTCTTGACCTTCTCTAAGGTCTCTACCGGGCTTCCTAACGCTTCTACAACACACGGGTCTATGAAACAATCATCTGCCCCTGAATCGATTAGCGCACTTACCCTAAGACTCAACCCGTATCCTGACAGCTCCCCCGACAATTCTAGCCGTTTATCACTGAGAGTAGACCCCGCCGACGGGCTTGGTTCGGTTCTCCCCGGTTCCTGCTTACCCCGATTTGCATCCTTCTCGGACTCCAGGGACTCATCGGCACGGCCCCCCAGTCGAGCGGTCGGCCGCGTCCTGTGTGAAGGTCGCGCTGGGCACGACGCCACTCGATGCCCGGGTTGACCGCAGTAGAGGCAGGCTCCAGCGAGCCACCGGCGACGACGCTCCTCAGGGTGCAGGCGTCCGCCACCCATTTGCATGGGCTCCCTTCCGTTGTCCGGAGGTCCTGGAAAGGTGCGTGCTTCAACGACGTCGTTGAGAGTGAGTCTGGACGTGTCGTTGTTGACGGCCGCGCCACGCCGCTCCACCGCACGCTCCCGGCAACGTTCCCGTACCCGGTTATCCAAACGGATCGTTAGTTCAATAAGTCCCTCTAGAGAGGTCGTGTCATCGCGAACTGCCAGTTCATCCTTGAGTTGCGTATTCAGTCCCCGACGAAAGATACTCCGCAACTCACAGTCCCCAAACCCGCTCTCGGCGGCCAATATGCGAAATTCGATCGAATAATCAGCGACCGATCTCTCCCCCTGTACTAAATCTAGCAACCGACCCCCGGCCTCTCTCCCCCTAACCGGATGATCGAACACGCGTTGAAATTCACCAACAAAATTGGGGAAAGAGGACCGAAGGTCTGGTCGCGCGTTGCTCACCACCATCGCCCATGTAGCGGCTTGACCAGACAGGAGGCTCATAATGAACGCTACTTTGGACTGATCACGGGCGTAAGTAAAAGGTTGCTGGTCGAAAATGAGCGAACACTGATGCAAAAATTGAGCGCAACCTCCAGGCTGTCCATCGTAGCGTGACGGGTGGGGCAAAACGGGTTCTCTAGGTGTAGCCGGGAGCGCCGACATAGCAGTGTCCGAACGCGGAAGTTCCGGGTTGTGCACCCCGCGGGAACTGAGTTGCTCGAGCCTCCCGAACATCTCCTCACACCGATGAGCAAGCCTGCCCACCACCTCGTGGAGACCGGCCAAGGTGGTCTCGGTTTGCCCGACCCGTTGTCCCTGACTGGCCAAGGCCCTTCTCACCTCTTCTGAGTCTGCGGGATCCATGGTCGGATTATTCTGACACGACTCAGCAGAGTCGGTGAAAAACAGATCCCAGAAATGCAGGCTCAGAAGAGGAAAACAATCTCGATTTATTTTTGGTGATAAACCGATTACAAAAAGCTTGCTCGCAGGCAAGTCAGCGAAATTTACAGAGGTGCCCCTGCACACAGGCAGGAGACACGGAAGTAACAGAAAACACTTGCAAAAGGCAAGGACAAATTGGAAAACACAAAACACCTGCAAAAGGCAGGGAACGCGAATGTAACAAAAAACGCTTGCAACTGCAAGGAGAACTAACATAACCAAAAACGCTTGCAAACGGCAAGGAGAACTAACGTAACAAAAAACCACTTGCAAAAGGCAAGGACTATAAAACACAAAACACTTGCAACCGGCAAGGACGACTCGAAATGCACACGGTATCAATCAACTCGGGAATATCAACAAAAGGCGACGCGGAAACACACACGTGAATAAAACTTAACTAAGGGCGACGGCAGATTCAAAACAACTTTACCAACAGGAGAACGCGGAGAACACTTGGACACAATGGTGAGCAAATAATAATCCGACGATGTGCTGTGCTCCTCGGAGTCCTTTTAAAGCTTTAATTGTCAATGCGCTGCAGGTGCGGAGCTGGGGAACGCCCCCCTCGTTGCAGGCACTGGAACACACACACACACAAGCACAACAGGCTGAGAACCGAACCATGACAGAATGCTGTTGAGTGCAGACGTGCTTTGTTGTGCTCCGCAATAAATACGCCATACTTGGCTAAAGAAACTTCATCTTTCCGTCATCCATTCATAGTGCATCGTTAAGCTGCCAAAATTTAACACCATTCTATCACCCTGGGATTACACCGGATGCGTGTGCGTTGCGTCTGCATTGCGTTCCGGCGACGCAGCCGATACGTTTCCCTTAATTCAAAATGTTCAAATTACACCGGCTGCGTTTCAGCTGCGTCGTGCGGCAGCCCTCCGCACGGATAGACCTATTTTCTATTTTTGACGGACGACTCATCCGTCGGCCTCCGTCAAATGGCAAGCTAGCACAGAACACATCGAGTGGGACAGACCGACGCAGTTTCAAAATAAATTTCCGGTTACTTTTCAGAATAAAACACTCGCCAGTTCCTATTACGCAATCATGTCAGAAAAACATCATGATGCTTAACACTTAATTCACTGTTTAAACACCGGCAAACATGGACGAGGAGAGATTTATCACCGAGGTGCAAAGCAACAAAATTAGATATGACACGGCACATACTTTTTGTAAAGACAACTTAAAAAGGAATGCTGCATGGAACGTCATAGCAGGAGTGGACGGTGAGTTCAGGCAAAGAAAGTCCACATCTCTTTCTGCTCCTCTGTTGAGCACAGACTTTCTATGTCTTTGTCGTTGTTTTTCATGCCACATTATCGCGCGCGATCACTCGGGACACGGCAGGAAGTTGACGGCGAGGGAGCTGCCAGACCGCAGTTGTGCGCAGCCAGTATGAGTTGGACAAAAAATTGACACGTCCGGGGCACGCAGTCAAGACGCAGCGGAGCGGAGTGGAGACGCAACGCACACGGTTTAATCCCGGGGTCAGCTTGTTCAAATTACACTGACTGCGTGTGCGTTGCGGATCGACTGTGGCTCAGCTGCGTCGTGCTGGAGCCCACCGCACGGATAGACGCAGTTTCTATTTTTGCCGGACCACGCATCCGTCGGCATCCGTCAAATGTCAAACTAGCATAAAACACATCGAGCAGGAGAGGAAGACAGACGCAGTTTCAAAATAAAATGCCGGTTACTTATCAGAATAAAATAGTACTCGCCAGATCCTATTTCACAATTATGTCAGCAAAATGTCATCATGCTTAATTGACTGTTTCAACACCAGCGAATGGAAAAGGAGAGATTTATAATAGAGGTGGAAAGCAACAAAATTATATATGACACGGCACATTCTTTTTATAAGGACAACTTTAAGGCCGAGTCTGCCGGTTTGACTCTGGAAAAGGCACTTTTTAAATACAGGATTTAAACAAACAAACTACTTCTCAATTTAGAGATCAGGGCATGTCTTCATTTCTGGTGGTGATTTTGTCCTAAACCCCCACCCAACCCCAGCCTGTAGTTTGCTGCCATTTTGTGTTTGTTTTGTAAACAGCGGGACGTTTCTGTGGAAAGACAGTGTTTACAACTGTAGAATGATCCGAGTCGAGTATGGTCGGGAACTCTCTTTTATTCAAGAACACAGGAACAACTGGCAAACAAGTCCGTTTGGCGCGTGAACACAACTCTGCCGGAAAGCGTCTGTCGCAAACATGTCGTGACACTCTGCTACATAGCGCTCTACATATTTACATATGTGACAACAACCCTCCAGCCAATCGCAGAGCGGGGGGTGGCGTGTTGCAAACGGGGCCGGGCGAATTTGTCGGCTGGGTGACGTCACTCCCACGGCAATTTGAAAGCATGCGGGATTTTTATTTTTTTTTCACACTCACTCACTCACTCACTCACAGAAGCTTACATGTGTGAATGTAAAAACGGCAAAATACAGGCTTTTAGGACAAAATCACCACCAGAAATGAAGACAAGCCCTGATCTCTAAATTGAGAAGTAGTTTGTTTAAATCCTGTATTTAAAAAGTGCCTTTTCCAGAGTCAAACCGGCAGACTCGGCCTTTAAAAAAGGATGCTGCATGGAACGTCATAGCAGAAGCTATGGGAGTGGACGGTGAGTTCAATCAAAGGAAGTCCACCTCTCTATCTGCTTCTCTGTTGAGCATAGACTTTCTGTGTGTTTGTTGTTGTTGTTTTTTTTTGTTTTTTTGTTTTTTTTTAAGAGCTCAGAATTGTTCATTCGGTAGTCTTACCGATTCAACGTCTTATCATCATTGCTCTTTTGTTGTTGTTGTTGTTGTTGTTGTTGTTGTTGTTTTTAATGCTGAAGTTGTCGGCGACGGAACTGCAGCTGTGCACGGCCGGTGAGTGTTGTCCATAGAATTGATGCGTCCGGAGCACGCAGTCAAGACGCAGTGGAGCGGAGAAGCAATGCACACGCATGCGCTGTAATCCTGGGGTCATCCACTGTCTACTGAATGAGAGCATGACCTATGACGGCCAATCAGTCGCCTACACACTTGCCCCCCCCAAAAAAAAAACAAAAAAAACAAGCGGGCTTGTGCTGGAGGAGGCTGAAAAAGCGTTTGTTCTGAAGAGAAATTCAACATCCATAATATGGAAATGTTTTGGCTTAACGCCATATGACAAAGATCAGACGTGAGCGCGTGAAGACCAGTTGGTAACACTACGAATGTGTTCAGCCACCTGAAACGGCAGCGCAAACAATGAAGCCACAAACTCCAAAGCAGAGACAACAGCTCAACGCATGCATGAGCCTCCAAAACAGCAGAGCGTCACAGAAGCGTTCACCAAAAATCACGCTGGATGGCATTGGCCGCGTTACGAGCTGCCAAGTTCTAAGTTGTTTTTACCCCCCAACACCGCCATTCCTTGCATGTATGCAGATTGCAGAGTAATAGTGGCTCAAAAACAAAAAATGCAGGTTTTTTTGCAACAAGTGACCTCTGGTCCAGCCGTAAGTCATATTGTAGCGTTTGTGAAATGATCAGGCTAACTGTAGGAATAATTGTAAATAAGTTATCATACATTTGCTGCAATGAAGAATGCTTTGCACTCACATTCACATAGCCTAGCCTAGCCTGTTATCTTATCATATATTTGCTGCCATAAAGGACTGCTTCTGCTTGAATGAAGACTGCTTTGCTCTGTTCCCACTCACATTCACATGCCTGAAGATGACTCAAAAAGCTGAACAACCACAACATCTAATGCAGCACAATGGTTCGAGCCAGTTTGCTGAGGTCACCTGTTTTCTGTTAAGAAATGATTAAAAACTTGACCACTCATGTACTTAGCAATGTTCCACTCACATGCACAACACATAGACAAACAGGTACAACTATGCCTTGCATTTGCATTTTTAGGGTTGGAACACCCATGCAACTAGGGGAGTGGAAAACCAAATATAGAGAGGGTGAGGAGAGGAATCTTTATAGAGCGCAGCGGTGAATTGTATCAGTTAGTCCTCTCCTCTCTCATCGCGTGCCAGGGTTCGTAGGGGATTGAGGACCAAAGTGGAGGGGAGGCAGAGCGAGGAGGCCGAGGCAATGTTCAAACAAAAAAGGGTTTTATTACTTCTATACAAATAAAGTGGTGCACAAGGTGCGGACAGGAAACAACAAAAAACAAAAGTCCTAAATCAAAGCAAACTCAAATATCAAGGCAAGATGGGAGAAATTGCAAAACATGGAATTGACAATGGAACAACAAGAACTGAACTGAAAACTGGTGACTAAATACAAACAAACTAATTACACAACAAGGGACACCTGGACAAGACACACGTGGGTGAGGGAACTGATTGGCTGAACACAAGGGTGTGGGATGACAAGCACAGGTGAACATGATCACACTAAAACGAGATACTGACAAACAAGAAAAACAACTAAAGTGATCAACAAAGACAAACCATAACAAAAACCCAACCCAAACCATGACAGCGAGCCCTGAAGTGAGTGTCTACTCTCCTTTTTGTGTCGTGTTTAATAGGTAGCCCTAACACTTACCAAGCAAGAAAACAACACCATGACTAGCAGCCCAACTGTGTGCAAGAGATTCACTACTTTGATTAGACTACAGAAATGTAACTTTTGTTATTGTGTTACTCAGATGTTTTGTGGCTTTATAATTAGGGCCCGAGCAGCGACAGCTGCGAGGTCCCTATTGTTTTTCGTTCGAATTATTATTATTATTAGGGCCCGAGCAGCGACCGCTGCGAGGTCCCTATTGTTTTTGTAAAAATTATTATTATTATTATTATTATTAGGGCCCGAGCAGCGGCGGCGGCGCCGCTGCGAGGCCCTATTGTTTTTGTAGGAATTCTTATTATTATTATTAGGGCCCGAACAGCGGCGGCGGCGGTGCCGCTGCGAGGCCCTATTGTTTTTGTAGGAATTCTTCTTATTAGGGCCCGAGCAGCGGCGGCACCGGCGGCGGTGCCGCTGCGAGGCCCTATTGTTTTTGTAGGAATTCTTCTTATTAGGGCCCGAGCAGCGGCGGCGGCGGTGCCGCTGCGAGGCCCTATTGTTTTTGTAGGAATTCTTATTATTATTATTAGGGCCCGAGCAGCGACCGCTGCAAGGTCCCTATTGTTCCTTTTTTTTTTTTTTTTTTTTTTTTTTTTTGGAAGTGTGGCTTAAAATCAGGCCTGGCGAAAAATTTGATATTTTAAAGTCGCCATACATGATAACAAAAAAATGGCTCCATAGCGCCACCTACATAGGTTAAACGGATCCCTGTCCCGCTACGATTGTCCTATGGCGACGAAAATTGTGTGGCACCCGTAGCACATCCAGATGAACAAAAACCTCTTTGATGTGTGTACCCTAAAATAGACAGAAAGTGAGGTATGATCATCTGAATGTCCAATTTTGGCCCAGTTTTGCACATTTACAGGGGTCATACTTTTGCCCGCTTCTCCTACACGGTTAACCCGATTGACTTCAAACTTGGGATGGACCATCTGAACACCTGGGACAACATCATTGTAAAAAATCAAAAGTTTTTGATATACTATATGACGGCGGCGACGCATCAAATTTAGAGTTTAAAAATTCTTACTTCACGAAGCATTGCCGGTTGTACGTTTAATCTAGAGCTACGAAAATTGGTACACATATGTAACAGGCTATGACCTACAAAAAACTCTTTTTGAACCATATGCTAAACCTCACAGGAAGCCCACCATTTTGATTTATTTTGGAACGTGTTGCCATTTTTTTGGCCATTTCATTGGGGTCTTATTTTAACGAACTCCTCCTACAGTGTTTATCCGATCATCTTCAAACTTGGTGTGATTCATCTTAAGATGTTGAAGATGAAAAGTTATTGAAAGCTTTGTATTTCGTCGCACGCTGTTGTCATGGCATGCACTGTTTGCAAAGGAAAAAAAATATCCTTAAAGAAGCATTCCCATTTGTACGAAGCAGCAAGAGCTACGAAAATTTGTAGACATATGTAACAGCCAAAGATGTACAAAAAAGTCTCTTGGTGCCCTGTGCTAAACCCAACAGGAAGTCCCCCAGGGGCCGGGCATTACATTTTGAGCTAAAAAAAACTACTCTTTAACAAAGCATACCCGGCTGTACGTTTCACCTAGAGTTACCAAAATTTGTAGAGGTATATAACATCCCTCGAGGTACAAAAAACTCTTTTTGAACCATATGCTAAACCTAACAGGACGTCCGCCATTTTGATTTACTTTGGAATGTGTTGCCATTTTTTGGGCCAATTCGTAGGGGTCTTATTTTAACGAACTCCTCCTACAGAGTTTATCCGATCATCTTCAAACTTGGTGTGACTCATCTTAAGATGTTGAGGATGAAAAGTTATTGAAAGCTCTTTATTTCGTCGCACGCTGTTGTCGTGGCATGCACTTTTTGCAAAGGAAAAAAATCCTTCTTAATGAAGCATTCCCAGTTGTACGAAGCAGCTAGAGCTACAAAAATTTGTAGACATATGTAACAGCCCACAATGTACAAAAAAGTCTCTTGGTGCCATGTGCTAAACCCAACAGGAAGTCCCCCAGGGGCCGGGCATCACATTTTGAGCTAGAAAACTCCTCTTTAACGAAGCATTCCCGGTTGTACGTTTCACCTAGCGCTATGATAATTTGCAGGCATACATAAGAGCCCACGATGTACAAAAAAGTCTCTTGGAACCATGTGCTAAACCAAACAGGAAGTCCGCCATTTTGATTTACGATGGGATTTGTTGCCATTTTTTGTGGCCTTTTTCAGGGGTCATATTTTAACGAACTCCTCGTACAAAGTTCATCCGACCGTCTTCAAACTTGGTGTGTTTCATCTTAAGATGTTTAAGATGCAAAGTTATCGAATGTTTTTTATTTTGTCGCACGCTGCTGCTATAGCGATGCATTGTTTGCCAAGTAAAGTGCTGCTTTGTTTTTTTATCTATACATGTGTTAAAACTCATGAAACTTTGCAAACACATCAGACTTGTCATGAACATGAATTTTTAGAGATTTATTGTGCAATTTGCAATAAATAGCGCCCTCTAGACATTTTTATGAAGCATTTCCGATTGTATGATTATGCTAGACCTACAAAAATGTATTATGTAGCCATTTGCCAAACCAAAGAGGAAGTCCGCTATTTTGATTTTATTTTGGGAATTATACATAATTTTTGGCCTTCTTCATTAAACTTTGCACAGACAAGGCATGGAAAAAACTAACATTTTAAATGGTCCTTGTTCCATGTAACAGTACCCCAACGTGCAAGTAACCCAACGTTGTGCTCAATAGCGCCCTCTATGCATTTTTATGGAGCATTTCCAATTGTATGATTCAAGCGATACACAACTAAAGATGACTTGACCTAGATTTGTGAAAACTGGGAGGCATACCTATTAGCTTAAGACCTACAAAAAGTATTCTGTAGCCGTATGCTAAACCTAAAAGGAAGTCCGCCATTTTAATTTATTTTGGGAATTGCGCACCATATTTTGCGTTTTGATTAAACTTTGCACACACAAGGCTTGTCAAAAACATTTTAGATGGTCCTTGTCCTATTTGACAGTACCCCAACGTGCCAGTACCCCGACGTGCAAGTACCCCAACGTGGCACGCCTTTGCTGTAGCGATGCATTGTTTGCAAAGAATTTTTTTTTTTATATGATTCAGCTAGATGTGTGAATATTGGGAGGCATACCTATCAGCCGAATACCTCGACAAAGCATTCCATAGCAATGTGAACAAACACAAAAAGCATGGCAAAACATTTACAATTTAGACGGTTTCTTATGAAACAGTACCCTAACGTGCCAGTACCCCGACGTGCAAATACCCCAACGTGGCACGGGTTGCGAGGGCCCTTTATAGCTGCTCGCAGCTCTAGTTATTATTTAGGGCCCGAGCAGCGACCGCTGCGAGGTCCCTATTGTTCCTAAAGGAATTCTTATTATTAGGGCCCGAGCAGCGGCGGCGGCGGTGCCGCTGCGAGGCCCTATTGTTTTTGTAGGAATTCTTCTTCTTCTTATTATTATTATTATTATTATTATTATTATTATTCTCCGCAAACGATCACATTTTTGAGACACTAAACGTGACCGAAAACTCACCAAACTTTACACGCACATCAGGCCTGGCGAAAAATTTGATATTTTAAAGTCGCCATACATGATAACAGAAAAATGGCTCCTTAGCGCCCCCTACATAGGTTAAACGGATCCCTGTCCCGCTACGATTGTCCGACGGCTATGAAAATTGTGTGGCACCTGTAGCACATCCCAATGAACAAAAACCTCTTTGAAGTGTGTACCCTAAAATAGACAGAAAGTGAGGTATGAGTATTTAAATGTCCAATTTTTGCCAATTTTTGCACATTTACAGGGGTCATACTTTTGCCCGCTTCTCCTACACGGTTAACCCGATTGACTTCAAACTTGGGCTGTACCATCTCAGCACCTGGGACAACATCATGGTAAAAAATCTAAAGTTTTTGATATACTATATGACGGCGGCGGCGCATCAAATTTACAGTTTCAAAATTCTTACTTAACAAAGCATTGCCGTGGTACGTTTAATTGAGAGCCACGAAAATTGGTACACATATGTAACAGACTATGATCTACAAAAAACTCTTTTTGAACCATATGCTAAACCTAACAGGAAGTCCGCCAGAGGCGAGGCATCAAATTTTGTGTTTCAAAATTCTTATTTAATGAAGCATTCCCGGCTGTACATTTCACCTAGAGTTACCAACATTTGAAGACATATGTAACAGCCCTCAAGGTACAAAAAACTCTTTTTGAACCATATGCTAAACCGAACAGGAAGTCCGCCATTTTGATTTACTTTGGAACGTGTTGCCATTTTTTGGGCCATTTCATAGGGGTCTTATTTTAACGAACTCCTCCTACAGAGTTTATCCGATCATCTCCAAACTTGGTGTGATTCATCTTAAAATGTTGAAGATGAAAAGTTATTGAAAGCTTTTTATTTCGTCGCACGCTGTTGCCGTGGCATGCACAGTTTGCAAAGGAAAAAATTCCCTCTTAATGAAGCATTCACAGTTGTACGAAGCAGCTAGAGCTACGAAAATTTGGAGACAAATTTAACAGCCCACAATGTACAAAAAAGTCTCTTGGTGCCATGTGCTAAACCCAACAGGAAGTCCCGTAAGGGCCGGTCATCACATTTTGAGGTAAAAAACTCCTCTTTAACGAAGCATTCCCGGTTGTACGTTTCACCTAGCGCTATGATAATTTAGAGGCATACATAAGAGCCCACGATGTACAAAATAGTCTCTTGGAACCATCTTCCAAAACAAACGGTAGGCAATATCTCCTCTTTCCCGTGCTGCTTTCATTTCTGGAAAGAACTTATACCAGAAATGAAAGCAGCACGGGAAAGAGGAGATATTGCCTACCTAAAATACGACAAGCTTATAATTCATCCCCGTACAAGCACACCCAGACACTTGCACCAACACAACTCATCAATAAAATGAAGGAAGACACAGTACACTTGATGACGAAAAGTTGACAAATACTAGAATGGAAAATCTATACCCAAACACAAAAAAATTACAAATATTTGATTATACGGAACATAAGACATCTGATCCAGAAAATGGCATTGATCCAGATAAATTTTTATGTAGTAACAACTATGACCTTGCCTGCGAGTACCACACTGATGAGCAATTCAATGTAAATGTAAGTAAGGATTTTCGTGCATTCTCAATCATACATTTTAATAGTAGAAGTCTATATAAAAACTTTACAGAAATTAAAAAATGCTTGAGTAAAATAAATAAATTCCAAATTATAGCCATATCAGAGACATGGCTTGATAATGAGAAAATAAGCGATATAGAAATGGAAGGATATGAATTGTTTACAATGAATAGGGAAAACAGAAGGGGAGGAGGAGTTGCAATATATGTTGATAAGGTTTTCAAATGTAGCAAAATTGAACATCTAACTACTACTGTGGATAATGTAATGGAATGTGTAACTATTGAAGTTCACATAAAAAATATATCAAACGTAATTATAAGTTGTATATATAGGACACCAGGATCATGTCTTGATACATTTAACGATAAGTTAACAGATATCCTTAGTTATACAAATGATAAAAAATTGCGAATATTGTGTGGTGATTTTAACATTGATTTATTAAATCCTAATGGACATCAGAAGACAACTGATTTTATAAATATGATGTATAGTAATAGTTTATTTCCAGTTATTATAAAACCTAGTAGAATAACAATCGATACAGCTACACTAATTGATAATATATTCACAAATAAAATTGACCTTAAAATAGAAAGTGGACTCCTTATTAACGATATAAGTGATCACCTCCCGATCTTTGCAATTTTTTATGATTATTTTGATAAAAAAATGAAGCCGACTACTTACACATTTGAAACTAGAGTAAGAACAACACGCTCCATGGCTGCCTTTAAGTTGGATTTAGAGAAACACAACTGGTCTGAGGTTTATTCAAATAACGATCCTGATATTGCATATAGTGAATTTCAGTCAACCATTATTTCTTTATATAATAAACATTGTCCATCAATTAAGATTACAAGAAAGTATAAAGGTCCAAATAAGACATGGATGACGAAGGGAATACAGAATGCATGCAAAAAGAAAAATAATTTATATAAAAGATTTATTAAATTGAGAACTGTGGAAGCTGAAACAAAGTACAAGATCTATAAAAATAAATTAGCAAATATTATTCGAATAAGAAAGAAAGATTATTACCATGAATTATTAGAACAGAATAAAAGCAATACACAAGAAATATGGAAAACACTAAATCATGTAATTAAAAAAAGTTCTAAAAAAACAAATTTTCCACAATATTTTATAAAAGATAACGATATGGTAATTGATGAAATTTCTGACATAGCTAATAATTTTAATGAATATCTAGTTAACGTGGGCAGTAACTTGGCAAACAAAATCCCAGAGCCAAGAAACAAACGTGAAATAGATAAGAACATTGTAAATAATTCATCCACAATGTTTCTTAATGATGTTAATGATATAGAAGTATTAAATGTTGTGAAAACATTAAAAAATAAAAAGTCTACTGACTGTCTTAACATTGATATGACATTAGTTAAAAGTATTATGAAATATATTGTACAACCTTTTACATATATTTGTAATTTATCATTTAAAACTGGTATATTTCCATCAAAAATGAAGATAGCCAAAGTCATTCCTGTTCATAAAAGTGGACAAAGACACACGTTTAATAACTACAGACCAATATCATTGTTGCCACAGTTCTCAAAAATTCTAGAAAAATTATTTTCATATAGATTGGATAATTTTATTGACAAACATAAGCTCTTAAGTGAAACCCAATATGGGTTTAGAGAAAAACGGACCACCTCAATGGCAGTCATGGAGCTTGTAGAAGCAATATCTACTGAAATAGATAATAAAAAATTTACTGTTGGGATTTTTATGGATTTAAAAAAAGCTTTTGATACTATAGATCATTCTATATTAATGAATAAATTAAATAAATATGGAATAAGAGGTTTAGCTTATAAGTGGATGAAAAGTTATTTGGAAAATAGATATCAGTATGTGCAGTTTAATAATGTACAATCAGAACACATGAAGATCACTCATGGAGTTCCCCAAGGGTCTGTGCTTGGCCCTAAATTATTTATACTGTACATAAATGATATTTGCTATGTCTCAAAAATATTGAAAAGTGTCTTATTTGCTGATGATACAACTTTCTATTGTTCAGGAGAAAACCTGAAGCAGCTTCTGACTACTGTGGAGTATGAATTGAATATAATAAAAAAATGGTTTGATGTAAATAAATTATCATTGAATTTAAATAAAACCAAGTTCATAGTTTTTGGCACTAGACAAATCACTCATCAAGTTAAAATTATGGTGAATTCAATTGAAATAGAAAGGGTGAATGAAAATAAATTCCTTGGAGTTATTATCGATGATAAATTATGTTGGAAGCCACACATAGAAACTGTTAAAAGGAAAATGTCAAAAATCATAGGGATACTCTATAAAAGTAAGGATGTTTTAAACATGAAATCATTATATATATTATATAGTTCACTATTATTACCATATTTGACCTATTGTGTGGAATTATGGGGAATGGCATATAAAACAAATACTAACACCGTTTTCAAATTGCAAAAGAAAGCTATAAGAATTATTAATGGATCAAAATATACAGAACCAACACATCCACTATTTATTAAATTAAATGCAATGAAATTTTATGACTTGGTGGATTTTAAAATAGCACAAATAATGTATAAAGTTTATAACAATTTACTCTGCCACAGTACTCAGAAGTTATTTGAAATTAGACACAGTCCTTATGATATAAGGGGTACAAGTGTGTACAAAAAACCCAAAATAAGAACAAATATTAAGCAAAGGTGTGTATCTGTAAAAGGTGTTGATCTGTGGAATCATTTGGAAATTGCTCTGAAAAATTGTGACTCAATGCTGGAGTTTAAAAAAATGTTTAAAAGTAAAGTTAAAAAAAATTATCTATGTCAGACCAGAATATGAAAAATGTACATGTGAGTATGTGTAGATGATCTAGATAGGTATTATGGTATATGTTTAGTAAATTTATGTATATATGTTTTTGGTAAATGTGAATATGTTAAGTGCACTTGTGTATATGTGTGTATATGTATGTATGTATA
Organism: Festucalex cinctus; assembly: GCF_051991245.1. Classification (NCBI taxonomy): domain Eukaryota; kingdom Metazoa; phylum Chordata; class Actinopteri; order Syngnathiformes; family Syngnathidae; genus Festucalex; species Festucalex cinctus. Next base: position 27,509,644 of record NC_135419.1, on the reverse strand, counting down.
TGTGTATGTGTATATATATATATATATGTGTGTATGTATGTATATATGTATATATATATATATATAACTTGGATTATATATATCATTTATTATTATTATTTTTTTTATTTTATTTATTTTTTTTTTTAATAATTAGTAAATTAAAATTGTATTAATAATGAAATAAGTTTAAATATATTGAGTAAAATGGGTAGGACTAGATAAGTTTTTAACTTCTTCCTACTCCCTTTTGAACATGTAAGTTATGATTGATTGAATGATTATTTTATTGGGATTTTCTTCTCTTTTGATTGTTGTTGTTTTCTGTTTTATTTTCTGCTGTTCATTTGTTTATATGTTCAAAAAAGTAATAAAAAAAAAAAACAAAAAAAAAACAGGAAGTCCGCCATTTTGATTTACGTTGGGATTTGTAGCCATTTTTTGTGGCCTTTTTTAGGGGTCATATTTTAACGAACTCCCCCTACAAAATTTATCCGACTGTCTTCAAACTTGGTGTGCTTCATCTTAAGATGTTTAAGATATAAAGTTATCGAAAGTTATTTATTTTGTCCCACGCCGTTTCATGGCGATGCATTGTTTGCCAAGTAAAATGCTGCTTTTTTTTTGGTCTAAACATGTGCAAAAACACATGAAACTTTACACACACATCAGGCTTGTCATAAGCATGAATATTTTAGAGATTTCTTATTAAATTTGCAATAAATGCTTCAATAGCACCCTCTAGACATTTTTATGAAGTCTTTCCGATTATATGATTCAGCTAGATGTGTGAATATTGGCAGGCATGCCTAATATATTCAAAAAGTATTCTATATAGCCATGTGCCAATCCATTTTGATTTTATTTTGTTAATTGTGCATCATTTTTGGCCTTTCCATGAAACTTTACAAACACAAAGCATGGCAAAAACGTTTAAAATTTAGATGGTTTCCTATTTGACAGTACCCCAACATGCCGTGTACCCCGACGTGCAAATACCCCAACGTGGCCCGGGTTGCGAGGGCCCTTTATAGCTGCTCGCAGCTCTAGTTATTCTTCTTCTTCTTTTTCTTTGTTATTATTCTTTTCCGCAAACAACCACATTTTTGAGGCACTAAACATGAACGAAAACTCACCAAACTTTACACGGAGATCGGGCCTGGCGAAAAATTTGATATTTTAAAGTCGCCATACGTGATAACAGAAAAATGGCTCTGTAGCGCCACCTACATAGGTTTAACGGATCCCTGTCCCGCTACGATTGTCCTATGGCTACGAAAATTGTGTGGCACCTGTAGCACATCCAGATGAACAAAAACCTCTTTGATATGTGTACCCTAAAATAGACAGGAAGTGAGGTATGAGTATTTGAATGTCCAATTTTGGCCCATTTTTGCACATTTACAGGGGTCATACTTTTGCCCGCTTCTCCTACACGGTTAACCCGATTGACTTCAAACTTGGGCTGTACCATCTCAAGACCTGGGACAACATCATGGTAAAAAATCTAAAGTTTTTGACATACTATATGACGGTGGCGGGGCATCAAATTTACAGTTTCAAAATTCTTACTTAACAAAGCATTGCCGTGGTACGTTTAATTGAGAGCCACGAAAATTGGTACACATATGTAACAGACTATGATCTACAAAAAACTCTTTTTGAACCATATGCTAAACCTAACAGGAAGTCCGCCAGAGGCGAGGCATCAAATTTTGTGTTTCAAAATTCTTATTTAATGAAGCATTCCCGGCTGTACATTTCACCTAGAGTTACCAACATTTGAAGACATATGTAACAGCCCTCAAGGTACAAAAAACTCATTTTGAACCATATGCTAAACCGAACAGGAAGTCCGCCAGTTTGATTTACTTTGGAACGTGTTGCCATTTTTTGGGCCATTTCATAGGGGTCTTATTTTAACGAACTCCTCCTACAGAGTTTATCCGATCATCTCCAAACTTGGTGTGATTCATCTTAAAATGTTGAAGATGAAAAGTTATTGAAAGCTTTTTATTTCGTCGCACGCTGTTGCCGTGGCATGCACAGTTTGCAAAGGAAAAAATTCCCTCTTAATGAAGCATTCACAGTTGTACGAAGCAGCTAGAGCTACGAAAATTTGGAGACAAATTTAACAGCCCACAATGTACAAAAAAAGTCTCTTGGTGCCATGTGCTAAACCCAACAGGAAGTCCCGTAAGGGCCGGTCATCACATTTTGAGGTAAAAAACTCCTCTTTAACGAAGCATTCCCGGTTGTACGTTTCACCTAGCGCTATGATAATTTAGAGGCATACATAAGAGCCCACGATGTACAAAATAGTCTCTTGGAACCATCTTCCAAAACAAACAGGAAGTCCGCCATTTTGATTTACGTTGGGATTTGTAGCCATTTTTTGTGGCCTTTTTTAGGGGTCATATTTTAACGAACTCCTCCTACAAAATTTATCCGACTGTCTTCAAACTTGGTGTGCTTCATCTTAAGATGTTTAAGATACAAAGTTATCGAAAGTTATTTATTTTGTCCCACGCCGTTTCATGGCGATGCATTGTTTGCCAAGTAAAATGCTGCTTTTTTTTTTTTTGGTCTAAACATGTGCAAAAACTCATGAAACTTTACACACACATCAGGCTTGTCATAAGCATGAATATTTTAGAGATTTCTTATTAAATTTGCAATAAATGCTTCAATAGCGCCCTCTAGACATTTTTATGAAGTCTTTCCGATTATATGATTCAGCTAGATGTGTGAATATTGGCAGGCATGCCTAATATATTCAAAAAGTATTCTATATAGCCATGTGCCAATCCATTTTGATTTTATTTTGTTAATTGTGCATCATTTTTGGCCTTTCCATGAAACTTTACAAACACAAAGCATGGCAAAAACGTTTAAAATTTAGATGGTTTCCTATTTGACAGTACCCCAACATGCCAGTACCCCGACGTGCAAATACCCCAACGTGGCCCGGGTTGCGAAGGCCCTTTATAGCTGCTCGCAGCTCTAGTTATTCTTATTATTATTATTCTCCGCAAACGATCACATTTTTGAGACACTAAACGTGACCGAAAACTCACCAAACTTTACACGCACATCAGGCCTGGCGAAAAATTTGATATTTTAAAGTCGCCATACATGATAACAGAAAAATGGCTCCTTAGCGCCCCCTACATAGGTTAAACGGATCCCTGTCCCGCTACGATTGTCCGACGGCTATGAAAATTGTGTGGCACCTGTAGCACATCCCAATGAACAAAAACCTCTTTGAAGTGTGTACCCTAAAATAGACAGAAAGTGAGGTATGAGTATTTAAATGTCCAATTTTTGCCAATTTTTGCACATTTACAGGGGTCATACTTTTGCCCGCTTCTCCTACACGGTTAACCCGATTGACTTCAAACTTGGGATGGACTATCTCAACACCTGGGACAACATCATTGTGAAAAATGAAAAGTTTTTGATATAATATACGACGGCGGCGGCGCATCAAATTTAGAGTTTAAAAATTCTTACTTCACGAGGCATTGCCGGTTGTACGTTTAATCTAGAGCTACGAAAATTGGTACACATATGTAACAGACTATGACCTACAAAAAACTCTTTTTGAACCATATGCTAAACCTAACAGGAAGTCCACCATTTTGATTTATTTTGGAACGTGTTGCCATTTTTTTGGCCATTTCATTGGGGCCTTATTTTAACGAACTCCTCCTACAGTGTTTATCCGATCATCTTCAAACTTGGTGTGATTCATCTTAAGATGTTGAAAATGAAAAGTTATTGAAAGTTTTTTATTTCGTCACACGCTGTTATCGTGGCATGCACTTTTTGCAAAGGAAAAAAATCCTTCTTAATGAAGCATTCCCAGTTGTACGAAGCAGCTAGAGCGACGAAAAATTGTAGACATATGTAACAGCCCAGGATGTACAAAAATGTCTCTTGGTGCCATGTGCTAAACGCAACAGGAAGTCCCCCAGGGGCCGGGCATCACATTTTGAGCTAAAAAAACTCCTCTTTAACGAAGCATTCTCGGTTGTACGTTTCACCTAGCGCTATGATAATTTGCAGGCATACATAAGAGCCCACGATGTACAAAAAAGTCTCTTGGAACCATGTGCTAAACCAAACAGGAAGTCCGCCATTTTGATTTATGATGGGATTTGTTGCCATTTTTTGTGGCCTTTTTCAGGGGTCATATTTTAACGAACCCCTCCTACAAAATTTATCCCACTGTCTTCAAACTTGGTATGTTTCATCTTAAGATGTTTAAGATGCAAAGTAATCGAAAGTTTTTTATTTTGTCACACGCTGTTGACATAGCAATGCATCGAATTGCACACCATATTTTGCGTTTTGATTAAACAGACAAAGCATTCCCGGTTGTACGTTTCACCTAAAGCTATGATAATTTGCAGGCAAACATAAGAGCTCAGGATGTACAAAAAAAGTCTCTTGGAGCCATATGCTAAACCAATCAGGAAGTCCACCATTTTGATTTACGTTGGGATTTGTAGCCATTTTTTGTGGCCTTTTTTAGGGGTCATATTTTAACGAACTCCTCCAACAAAATGTATCCGACTGTCTTTAAACTTGGTGTGCTTCATCTTAAGATGTTTAAGATGCAAAGTTATCGAAAGTTATTTATTTTGTCGCACGCCGTTGTCATGGCGATGCATTGTTTGCCAAGTAAAATGCTGCTTTTTTGTTTTGGTCTAAACGTGCAAAAACTCATGAAACTTTACACACACATCAGGCTTGTCATCAGCATGAATATTTTAGAGATTTCTTATTCAATTTGCAATAAATGGTTCAATAGCGCCCTCTAGACATTTTTATGAAGCTTTTGCAAATGTTTTGTGTTTTATGATTCAGCTAGATTTGTAAAAATTGGGATACCTATCAGCCTAAGACTTACAAAAAGGTTTCTAAAGCCATATGCTGAATCAAAAAGGAAGTCTGCCATTTTGATTTACTTTGGTATTTGTAGCCATTTTTTGGGGCCTTTTATAGGGGTCACATTTTCAACAGAACTTATCAGATCGTCTTCATTCTTTGGCGTGTTTCATCTTAAGATATTTAAGATGAAAAGTTATTGAATTTTTTTATTTTGTCACACTCCTTTGCTGTAGCCATGCATTGTTTGTGAAGAAAAATGCTTTTTTGAGAGTCTAAATATGGGTGAAAACTCACAAAACTTTGCACACACACCAGACCTGTCTGGAACATGAATATTTTATTTAGAGATTTGTTGTGCAATTTGTAATAAATGGCTCAATAGCGCCCTCTAGACATTTTTATGAAGTCTTTCCGATTATATGATTCAGCTAGATGTGTGAATATTGGCAGGCATGCCGAATATATTCAAAAAGTATTCTATATAGCCATGTGCCAATCCATTTTGATTTTATTTTGTTAATTGTGCATCGTTTTTGGCCTTTCCATGAAACTTTAAAAACACAAAGCATGGCAAAAACGTTTACAATTTAGATGGTTTCCTATTTGACAGTACCCCAACATGCCAGTACCCCGACGTGCAAATACCCCAACGTGGCCCGGGTTGCGAGGGCCCTTTATAGCTGCTCGCAGCTCTAGTTAGGGCCCGAGCAGCGACCGCTGCGAGGTCCCTATTGTTTTTCGTTCGAATTCTTCTTCTTCTTCTTCTTCTTCTTCTTCTTCTTCTTCTTCTTCTTCTTCTTCTTCTTCTTCTCCGTAAACGATCGCATTTTTGAGGACCTAAACATTCACGAAAACTCACCAAACTTTGCACACTCCTCAGGCCCGGCGAAAAATGTTATATTATGAAGTCGTCATAACAACGCGACTCTATAGCGCCCCCTAGCGTAGAAAAATAAAAACCAAGCCTGGCACGTTTGAGCTAGAGCAACGAAAATTGGCAGGCACGTGTAGCACCCCGAGACGCACAAAAAAAGTCTATTGGGACCATGTAGCTAAAATGTACAGGAAATGAGCTATGAATTTTTTTATGTCCAATTTTGGCCTATTTTGGCACATTCACTGTGGTCATGCTTTTTCCCCCTCTGCAAACATTTTTCATCCAATTCACATCAAACTTGGCATTTATCATCTCAAGACCTGAGAGAACAACTGGGCAAAAAGTCTTGCCTTTTAGAAATACTATATGATGGGGGCGGGGCATCAAATATTGTCTTTAAAATTTCATTTGTCCAGAAAGAGCAAATGCTTAATAACTCCCATGTTCAAGCTCCAAAAAATCTCAAACTTCTCAGGCAACGTAATAGTCACGGCCTGAAAACATCTATATGATAAAATTCAGTTATACATATAGCACCACCTAGTGGTAACAATAAATGTCATACTTTACGTTTTTAGCTATTGCGCTGAGCTCGTTGAAGGGATCCAGTTGAAAGTTGGTCAGAAAATCCTGAAGATGTTGATCATGCCCCACACCGAATATTGTAACTTTTCGCCAAAGGGCGTGGCCGCTACGGTGCCGCAAAGTCTGAAGATTTTTCGTGACAATAAAAGCTGCATGAACTTGACCGAGATGATCCTATCTTCTCAAAATTTCACACATTTGATGAGAGTCCAGCCCTAAAGACATCTACGTACTTATATTTCATCTTACTGATAGCGCCACCTAGTGGCAATTTTTTTTCTTACGAATTTTCTTGTACATTTTTCTCCAAACACGTTAACTGGACCAACCTCATATTTGCTCAGATGAGGGTTTCGGCCTTCATGATGTCACAACACGAAGTTTGTGAGTTTTCGCGAATCACTGTGGGCGTGGCTAAGCACTGTTCGCCAAGAAAACAACGCCAGTTTTGATGGTCTAAACATGCGCAGAAACTCATGAAACTTGGCACACACATCTGGCCTGGCAAAATGAGCAATATTTTATCATGTATTGTCCTATTTTTACAAAAATGACTCAATAGCGCCCCCTAGAAATTTTTAACAAAGCAGCCCCGATTGTACGTTTAAGCAAGATCTACGAAAATTTTTAGGTGTATGAGGGAGCCAAAGACCTACAAAAAAGTCTCTTGGACCCATATGCTAAAATGAACAGGAAGTGAGCTACGAATTTTTGAATGTCCCATTTTTGACGATTTTTGCACATTTTCAGGGGGCATACTTTTGCCCACTTCTCCTACACGTTTTATCCGACTGACTTATGACTTGACCTGGACCATGCCAAGACCTGAGCCAACAACAGACGGAAAAATCTTGACTTTTGGAAATACTATATGATGAGGGCGGGGCATCAAAATTTGTGTTTCGCACTGAAAAAGGATATGCTTAATAACTCCCCGATACATGCTCCAAAAAATCCCAAACTTGACATGTATGTTTATCGTCAAGGCCTGAAGGTATCTCTATGACAACATTCAGTTATATATGCAGCGCCACCTAGCCCTTGAGGCATGAAAAAAAAATACCCCACTTACGGTATTTTGTACAAAAAATGTAAACTCATTCTATGTGTGATAACTAAGTCATTTAGGAATATTCTTTTACTTTCCACCACTCAAAATATTCACTGGCATCAGACCTAACCAAACATACATATTTTTGTTATTTAGTTTTATGTATTTTTGATAGCCTCTATGGACATTAAAAGCAATATCGTGAATGAAGGATATGCTTAATAACTCCACGGTACATGCTCCAAAAAATCCCATACTTGAAATGTATATTTATAGTCAAGGCCTGAAGGTATCTCTATGACAAAATTCAGTTATAAATACAGCGCCACCTAGTCCTTGAGGCATAAAAAAAAAAATGCCTCACTTACGGTATTTTTGCAAAAATTGTAAACTCATTGTAAGTGTGATAACTAAGTCATTTATGAATATTCTTTTACTTTCCACCACTCAATATGTTCACTGGTATCAGACCGATCCAAACATACATATTTTTTATTTAGTTTTTTTTTTTTTTTTTTGATCGCCTCTATGGACAATAAAAGCAACATTGTGCAATGAGTACGAGCGATGATGTGTGTATATATACTTTTACGAAAAATACCAATCAGGGCAACTCATTGCCTAAAAATTAAAAAAAAGACGCTGATTTTTGCAGATCTTAACAATCACCAAAACCCATTGAGCTTGACACACTCATCACACCTGGCAAAAAAAAAAAAATCTACATGTTTATCATGCCATTTTCAAAGAAATTCTGCTTCCAATGTGCCAGTACCCCAATGTGCAAGTTCCCCAACGTGCAAGTACCCCAACGTGGCCCGGGCTGCGAGGGCCCTTTATAGCTGCTCGCAGCTCTAGTTATTAGGGCCCGAGCAGCGACCGCTGCGAGGTCCCTATTGTTTTTGTAAAAATTATTATTATTATTATTATTATTCTTTATTCTCCGCAAACGATCGCGATTTTGGGTACCTAAACATTCACGAAAACTCACCGAACTTTGCACACTCCTCAGGCCTGGCGAAAAATTTGATATTATTAAGTCGTCATAACAATGCGACTCGATAGCGCCCCCTAGCGTAGAAAAATAAAAACCAAGCCCGGCACGTTTGAGCTAGAGCAACAAAAATTGGCAGGCACGTGTAGCACCCCGAGACACACAAAAAAGTCTATTGGGACCATGTAGCTAAAATGTACAGGAAGTGAGCTATGAATTTTTTTATGTCCAATTTTGGCCTATTTTGGCACATTCACTGTGGTCATGCTTTTTCCCCCTTTGCAAACATTTTTTATCCAATTGACTTCAAACTTGGCATTTATCATCTCAAGACCTGAGAGAACAACTGGGCAAAACATCTTGCCTTTTTGAAATACTATATGACGGGGGCGGGGCATCAAATATTGCCTTTAAAATTTCATTTGTCCAGAAAGAGCAAATGCTTAATAACTCCCATGTTCAAGCTCCAAAAAATCTCAAACTTCTCAGGCAACGTAATAGTCACGGCCTGAAAACATCTATATGATAAAATTCAGTTATACATATAGCGCCACCTAGTGGTTACAATAAATGTCATACTTTACGTTTTTAGCTACTGTGCTGAGCTTGTTGAAGGGATCCATTTGAAAATTGGTCAGAAAAGCCTTAAGATGATGATCATGCCCCACACCGAATATTGTAACTTTTCGCCAAAGGGCGTGGCCGCTACGGTGACGCAAAGTCTGAAGATTTTTCGTGAAAATAAAAGCTGCATTAACTTGACCGAGATGATCCTATCTTCTCAAAATTTCACACATTTGATGAGAGTCCAGCCCTAAAGACATCTACTGACTTATATTTCATCTAACTGATAGCGCCACCTAGTGGCAATTTTTTTTCTTACGAATTTTCTTCTACGTTTTTCTCCAAACACGTTAACTGGACCTACCTCATATTTGCTCAGATGAGGGTTTCGGCCTTCATGATGTCACAACACGAAGTTTGTGAGTTTTCGCGAATTGCTGTGGGTGTGGCTAAGCGCTGTTCGCCAAGAAAATAACGCCAGTTTTGAGGGTCTAAACATGCACAGAAACTCATGAAACTTGGCACACACATCTGGCCTGGTAAAATGAGCAATATTTTATTGTTGATTGTGCTATTTTTACAAAAATGACTCAATAGCGCCCCCTAGAAGTTTTTAACGAAGCAGCCCCGGTTGTACGTTTAAGCAAGAACGACGAATATTTTTAGGTGTATGAGGGAGCCCAAGACCTACAAAAAAGTCTCTTGGACCCATATGCTAAAATGAACAGGAAGTGAGCTACGAATTTTTGAATGTCCCATTTTTGACAATTTTTGCACATTCACAGGGGGCAGACTTTTGCCCACTTCTCCTACACGTTTCATCTGACTGAGTTAAGACTTGACCTGGACAATGTCAAGTCCTGAGCCAACGACAGGGGGAAAAATCTTGACCTTTTGAAATACTATATGATGAAGGCGGGGCATCAAAATTTGTGTTTCGCACTGAAAAAGGATATGCTTAATAACTCCCCGGTACATGCTCCAAAAAATCCCAAACTTGACATGTATGTTTATCGTCAAGGCCTGAAGCTATCTCTATGACAACATTCAGTTATATATGCAGCGCCACCTAGCCCTTGAGGCATAAAAAAAAAATACCCCACATACGGTATTTTGTACAAAAAAATGTAAACTCATTCTAAGTGTGATAACTAAGTCATTTATGAATATTATTTTACTTTCCACCACTCAAAATGTTCACTGGCATCAGACTTATCCAAACATATATATATTTTTATTTATTTTTGATAGCCTCTGTGGACATTAAAAGCAATATCGTGAATGAAGGATATGCTTAATAACTCCCATGTACAAGCTCCAAAAAATCTCAAACTTCTCAGGCAACGTAATAGTCACGGCCTGAAAACATCTATATGACAAAATTCAGTTCTACATATAGCGCCACCTAGTGGTTACAATAAATGTCATACTTTACGTTTTTAGCTACTGTGCTGAGCTCGTTGAAGGGATCCAGTTGAAAATTGGTCAGAAAAGCCTTAAGATGTTGATGATGCCCCACACCGAATATTGTAACTTTTCGCCAAAGGGCGTGGCCGCTACGGTGACGCAAAGTCTGAAGATTTTTCGTGACAATAAAAGCTGCATTAACCTGACCGAGATGATCCTATCTTCTCAAAATTTCACACATTTGATGAGAGTCCAGCTCTAAAGACATCTACTAACTTACATTTCATCTAACTGATAGCGCCACCTAGTGGCAATTTTTTTTCTTACGAATTTTCTTCTACGTTTTTCTCCAAACACGTTAACTGGACCTACCTCATATTTGCTCAGATGAGGGTTTCGGCCTTCATGATGTCACAACACGAAGTTTGTGAGTTTTCGCGAATTGCTGTGGCCGTGGCTAAGCGCTGTTCGCCAAGAAAACAACGCCAGTTTTGAGGGTCTAAACATGCACAGAAACTCCTGAAACTTGGCACACACATCTGGCCTGGTAAAATGAGCAATATTTTATTGTTGATTGTGATATTTAAAAAAAAAATACTCAATAGCGCCCCCTCGAAATTTTTAACGAAGCAGCCCCGGTTGTACGTTTAAGCAAGAACGACGAATATTTTTAGGTGTATGAGGGAGCTCAAGACCTACAAAAAAGTCTCTTGTACCCATATGCTAAAATGAACAGGAAGTGAGCTACGAATTTTTGAATGTCCCATTTTTGACAATTTTTGCACATTCACAGGGGGCAGATTTTGCCCACTTCTCCTACACGTTTCATCCGACTGAATTAAGACTTGGCCTGGACCATGTCAAGACCTGAGCCAACGACAGGGGGAAAAATTTTGACTTTTCGAAATACTATATGATGAGGGCGGGGCATCAAAATGTGTGTTTCGCAATGAAAAAGGATATGCTTGATAACTCCCCGGTACATGCTCCAAAAAATCCCAAACTTGACATGTATGTTTATCGTCAAGGCCTGAAGTTATCTCTATGACAACATTCAGTTATATATGCAGCGCCACCTAGCCCTTGAGGCATGAAAAAAAAATACCCCACATACGGTATTTTGTACAAAAAATGTAAACTCATTCTAAGTGTGATAACTAAGTCATTTATGAATATTCTTTTATTTTCCACCACTCAAAATGTTCACTGGCATCAGACTTATCCAAACATATATATATTTTTATTTATTTTTGATAGCCTCTATGGACATTAAAAGCAATATCGTGAATGAAGGATATGCTTAATAACTCCACGGTACATGCTCCAAAAAAAAATCCCACACTTGACATGTATGCTTATAATCAAGGCCTGAAGGTATCTCTATGACAACATTCAGTTATAAATACAGCGCCACCTAGCCCTGGCTATGGCTGGCTTATATAAAAAATTAAAAAAAATACCCCACATACTGTATTTTGTACAAAAAATGTACACTCATTCTAAGTGTGATAACTAAGTCATTTATGAATATTCTTTTAGTTTCCACCACTCAAATTGTTCACTGGCTTCACACCGATCCAAACGTATGTACGTTTCCATTTCGTTTTATTCATTTTTGATTTCCCCTTTGGACAATAAAAGTAACATTGTGCAATGAGTACAACGAGCGATGATGTGTATATACACTTTTACAAAAAAATACCAATCAGGGCAACTCATTGCCTAAAAATAAAAAATAAGACGCTGATTTTTGCAGGTCTTAACAATCACCAAAACCCATTGAGCTTGACACACTCATCACACCTGGCAAAAAAAATAAAAAATCCACATGTTTATCATGCCATTTTCAAAGAAATTCTGCTTCCAATGTGCCAGTACCCCAATGTGCAAGTTCCCCAACGTGCAAGTACCCCAACGTGGCCCGGGCTGCGAGGGCCCTTTATAGCTGCTCGCAGCTCTAGTTAGGGCCCGAGCAGCGACCGCTGCGAGGTCCCTATTGTTTTTCGTTCGAATTATTATTAGGGCCCGAGCAGCGACCGCTGCGAGGTCCCTATTGTTTTTGTAAAAATTATTATTATTATTATTATTATTATTATTATTATTATTATTATTATTATTATTAATATTATTATTCTTTATTCTCCGCAAACGATCCCGATTTTGGGTACCTAAACATTCACGAAAACTCACCGAACTTTGCACACTCCTCAGGCCCGGCGAAAAATTTGATATTATGAAGTCGTCATAACAACGCGACTCTATAGCGCCCCCTAGCGTAGAAAAATAAAAACCTAGCCCGGCACGTTTGAGCTAGAGCAACGAAAATTGGCAGGCACGTGTAGCACCCCGAGCTGCACAAAAAAAGTCTATTGGGACCATGTAGCTAAAATGTACAGGAAATGAGCTATGAATTTTTTAATGTCCAATTTTGGCCTATTTTGGCACATTCACTGTGGTCATGCTTTTTCCCCCTCTGCAAACATTTTTCATCCAATTAACTTCAAACTTGGCATTTATCATCTCAAGACGTGAGAGAACAACTGGGCAAAAAGTCTTGCCTTTTCGAAATACTATATGATGGGGGCGGGGCATCAAATATTGCCTTTAAAATTTAATTTGTCCAGAAAGAGCAAATGGTTAATAACTCCCATGTTCAAGCTCCAAAAAATCTCAAACTTCTCAGACAATGTAATAGTCACGGCCTGAAAACATCTATATGATAAAATTCAGTTATACATATAGCGCCACCTAGTGGTAACAATAAATGTCATACTTTACGTTTTTAGCTACTGCGCTGAGCTCGTTGAAGGGATCCAGTTGAAAATTGGTCAGAAAAGCCTTAAGATGTTGATCATGCCCCACACCGAATATTGTAACTTTTCGCCAAAGGGCGTGGCCGCTACGGTGCCGCAAAGTCTAAAGATTTTTCGTGACAATAAAAGCTGCATTAACTTGACCGAGATGATCCTATCTTCTCAAAATTTCACACATTTAATGAGAGTCCAGCCCTAAAGACATCTACTGACTTATATTTCATCTAACTGATAGCGCCACCTAGTGGCAATTTTTTTTCTTACGAATTTTCTTCTACGTTTTTCTCCAAACACGTTAACTGGACCTACCTCATATTTGCTCAGATGAGGGATTCGGCCTTCATGATGTCACAACACGAAGTTTGTGAGTTTTCGCGAATCACTGTGGGCGTGGCTAAGCACTGTTCGCCAAGAAAACAACGCCAGTTTTGAGGGTCTAAACATGCGCAGAAACTCATGAAACTTGGCACACACATCTGGCCTGGTAAAATGAACAATATTTTATTGTTGATTGTGCTATTTTTACAAAAATGACTCAATAGCGCCCCCTAGGAATTTTTAATGAAGCAGCCCCGGTTGTACGTTCAAGCAAGATCTACGAAAATTTTTAGGTGTATGAGGGAGCCCAAGACCTACAAAAAAGTCTCTTGGACCCATATGCTAAAATGAACAGGAAGTGAGCTACGAATTTTTGAATGTCCCATTTTTTACGATTTTTGCACATTCACAGGGGGCAGACTTTTGCCCACTTCTCCTACACGTTTCATCTGACTGAGTTAAGACTTGACCTGGACCATGTCAAGACCTGAGCCAACGACAGGGGGAAAAATCTTGACTTTTCGAAATACTATATGATGAAGGCGGGGCATCAAAATTTGTGTTTCGCACTGAAAAAGGATATGCTTAATAACTCCCCGGTACATGCTCCAAAAAATCCCAAACTTGACATGTATGTTTATCGTCAAGGCCTGAAGCTATCTCTATGACAACATTCAGTTATATATGCAGCGTCACCTAGCCCTTGAGGCATAAAAAAAAATACCCCACATACGGTATTTTGTACAAAAAATGTAAACTCATTCTAAGTGTGATAACTAAGTCATTTATGAATATTCTTTTAGTTTCCACCACTCAAAATGTTCACTGGCATCAGACTTATCCAAACATATATATATTTTTATTTATTTTTGATAGCCTCTGTGGACATTAAAAGCAATATCGTGAATGAAGGATATGCATAATAACTCCACGGTACATGCTCCAAAAAAAATCCCACTCTTGACATGTATGCTTATAATCAAGGCCTGAAGGTATCTCGATGACAACATTCAGTTATAAATACAGCGCCACCTAGCCCTTGAGGCTTATATATAAAAAAAAAACCCACATACGGTATTTTGTACAAAAAAATTTAAACTCATTCTAAGTGTGACGACTAAGTCATTTCTGAATATTCTTTTAGTTTCCACCACTCAAATTGTTCACTGGCTTCACACCGATCCAAACGTATGTACGTTTCCATTTTGTTTTGTTCATTTTTGATTGCCCCTTTGGACAATAAAAGTAACATTGTGCAATGAGTACAACGAGCGATGATGTGTATATACACTTTTACAAAAAATACCAATCAGGGCAACTCATTGCCTAAAAATAAAAAAGGACGCTGATTTTTGCAGGTCTTAACAATCACCAAAACCCGTTGAGCTTGACACACACTGGCAAAAAAAATATTCTACATGTAAACGTTTATTATGCCATTTTCAAAGAAATTTTGCTTCCAATATGCCAGTACCCCAACGTACCAGTACCCCAACGTGCCAGTACCCCAACGTGCAAGTACCCCAACGTGCAAGGAGTCCAACGTGGCCCGGGCTGCGAGGGCCCTTTATAGCTGCTCGCAGCTCTAGTTAGGGCCCGAGCAGCGACCGCTGCGAGGTCCCTATTGTTTTTGTAAAAATTATTATTATTATTATTATTATTATTATTATTAGGGCCCGAGCAGCGACCGCTGCGAGGTCCCTATTGTTTTTGTAAAAATTATTATTATTATTATTATTATTATTATTCTTTATTCTCCGCAAACAATCGCGATTTTGGGTACCTAAATATTCACGAAAACTCACCGAACTTTGCACACTCCTCAGGTCCGGCGAAAAATTTGATATTATGAAGTCGTTATAACAATGCGACTCGATAGCGCCCCCTAGCGTAGAAAAATAAAAACCAAGCCCGGCACGTTTGAGCTAGAGCAACAAAAATTGGCAGGCACGTGTAGTACCCCGAGACGCACAAAAAAGTCTCTTGGGACCATGTAGCTAAAATGTACAGGAAGTGAGCTATGAAATTTTTTATGTCCAATTTTGGCCTATTTTGGCACATTCACTGTGGTCATGCTTTTTCCCCCTTTGCAAACATTTTTCATCCAATTGACTTCAAACTTGGCATTTATCATCTCAAGACCTGAGAGAACAACTGGGCAAAACATCTTGCCTTTTTGAAATACTATATGACGGGGGCGGGGCATCAAATATTGCCTTTAAAATTTCATTTGTCGAGAAAGAGCAAATGCTTAATAACTCCCATGTTCAAGCTCCAAAAAAATCTCAAACTTCTCAGGCAACGTAATAGTCACGGCCTGAAAACATCTATATGATAAAATTCAGTTATACATATAGCGCCACCTAGTGGTTACAATAAATGTCATACTTTACGTTTTTAGCTACTGTGCTGAGCTTGTTGAAGGGATCCATTTGAAAATTGGTCAGAAAAGCCTTAAGATGTTGATCATGCCCCACACCGAATATTGTAACTTTTCGCCAAAGGGCGTGGCCTCTACGGTGACGCAAAGTCTGAAGATTTTTCGTGAAAATAAAAGCTGCATTAACTTGACCGAGATGATCCTATCTTCTCAAAATTTCACACATTTGATGAGAGTCCAGCCCTAAAGACATCTACTGACTTATATTTCATCTAACTGATAGCGCCACCTAGTGGCAATTTTTTTTCCTACGAATTTTCTTCTACGTTTTTCTCCAAACACGTTAACTGGACCTACCTCATATTTGCTCAGATGAGGGTTTCGGCCTTCATGATGTCACAACACGAAGTTTGTGAGTTTTCGCGAATTGCTGTGGGTGTGGCTAAGCGCTGTTCTCCAAGAAAACAACGCCAGTTTTGAGGGTCTAAACATGCACAGAAACTCATGAAACTTGGCACACACATCTGGCCTGGTAAAATGAGCCATATTTTATTGTTGATTGTGCTATTTTTTACAAAAATGACTCAATAGCGCCCCCTAGAAGTTTTTAACAAAGCAGCCCCGGTTGTACGTTTAAGCAAGAACGACGAATATTTTTAGGTGTATGAGGGAGCCCAAGTCCTACAAAAAAGTCTCTTGGACCCATATGCTAAAATGAACAGGAAGTGAGCTATGAATTTTTGAATGTCCCATTTTTTACGATTTTTGCACATTCACAGGGGGCAGACTTTTGCCCACTTCTCCTACACGTTTCATCCGACTGAGTTAAGACTTGGCCTGGACCATGTCAAGACCTGAGCCAACGACAGGGGGAAAAATTGTGACTTTTCGAAATACTATATGATGAGGGCGGGGCATCAAATTTTGTGTTTCGCAATGAAAAAGGATATGCTTGATAACTCCCCGGTACATGCTCCAAAAAATCCCAAACTTGACATGTATGTTTATCGTCAAGGCCTGAAGTTATCTCTGTGACAACATTCAGTTATATATGCAGCGCCACCTAGCCCTTGAGGAATAAAAAAAAAAATACCCCACATACGGTATTTTGTACAAAAAATGTACACTCATTCTAAGTGTGATAACGAAGTCATTTCTGAATATTCTTTTAGTTTCCACCACTCAAAATGTTCACTGGCATCAGACTTATCCAAACATATATATATTTTTATTTATTTTTGATAGCCTCTATGGACATTAAAAGCAATATCGTGAATGAAGGATATGCTTAATAACTCCACGGTACATGCTCCAAAAAAAATCCCACACTTGACATGTATGCTTATAATCAAGGCCTGAAGGTATCTCTATGACAACATTCAGTTATAAATACAGCGCCACCTAGCCCTTGAGGCTTATATAAAAATAAATAAAAATACCCCACATACGGTATTTTGTACAAAAAATGTACACTCATTCTAAGTGTGATAACTAAGTCATTTATGAATATTCTTTTAGTTTCCACCACTCAAATTGTTCACTGGCTTGACACCGATCCAAACGTATGTACGTTTCCATTTTGTTTTATTCATTTTTGATTGCCCCTTTGGACAATAAAAGTAACATTGTGCAATGAGTACAACGAGCGATGATGTGTATATACACTTTTACAAAAAAATACCAATCAGGGCAACTCATTGCCTAAAAATAAAAAAGGACGCTGATTTTTGCAGGTCTTAACAATCACCAAAACCCGTTGAGCTTGACACACACACTGGCAAAAAAATATTCTACATGTAAACGTTTATTATGCCATTTTCAAAGAAATTTTGCTTCCAATATGCCAGTACCCCAATGTGCCAGTACCCCAACATGCAAGTACCACAACGTGCAAGGACCCCAACGTGGCCCGGGCTGCGAGGGCCCTTTATAGCTGCTCGCAGCTCTAGTTATTCTTCTTCTTCTTCTTCTTCTTTATTCTCCGCAAACAATCGCGATTTTGGGTACCTAAATATTCACGAAAACTCACCAAACTTTGCACACTCCTCAGGTCCGGCGAAAAATTTGATATTATGAAGTCGTTATAACAACGCGACTCTATAGCGCCCCCTAGCGTAGAAAAATAAAAACCAAGCCCGACGCGTTTGAGCTAGAGCAACGAAAATTGGCAGGCACGTGTAGCACCCCGAGACGCACAAAAAAGTCTATTGGGACCATGTAGCTAAAATGTACAGGAAGTGAGCTATGAATTTTTTAATGTCCAATTTTGGCCTATTTTGGCACATTCACTGTGGTCATGCTTTTTCCCCCTTTGCAAACATTTTTCATCCAATTGACTTCAAACTTGGCATTTATCATCTCAAGACGTAAGAGAACAGCTGGGCAAAACAACTTGCCTTTTCGAAATACTATACGACGGGGGCGGAGCATCAAATATTGCCTTTAAAATGTCATTTGTCCAGAAAGAGCAAATGCTTAATAACTCCCATGTTCAAGCTCCAAAAAATCTCAAACTTCTCAGGCAATGTAATAGTCACAGCCTGAAAACATCTATATGACAAAATTCAGTTATACATATAGCGCCACCTAGTGGTTACAATAAATGTCATACTTTACGTTTTTAGCTACTGTGCTGAGCTTGTTGAAGGGATCCATTTGAAAATTGGTCAGAAAAGCCTTAAGATGTTGATCATGCCCCACACCGAATATTGTAACTTTTCGTCAAAGGGCGTGGCCGCTACGGTGACGCAAAATCTGAAGATTTTTCGTGAAAATAAAAGCTGCATTAACTTGACCGAGATGATCCTATCTTCTCAAAATTTCACACATTTGATGAGAGTCCAGCTCTAAAGACATCTACTAACTTACATTTCATCTAACTGATAGCGCCACCTAGTGGCAATTTTTTTTCTTACGAATTTTCTTCTACGTTTTTCTCCAAACACGTTAACTGGACCTACCTCATATTTGCTCAGAGGAGGGTTTCGGCCTTCATGATGTCACAACACGAAGTTTGTGAGTTTTCGCGAATTGCTGTAGGCGTGGCTAAGCGCTGTTCGCCAAGAAAACAACGCCAGTTTTGAGGGTCTAAACATGCACAGAAACTCATGAAACTTGGCACACACATCTGGCCTGGTAAAATGAGCAATATTTTATTGTTGATTGTGCTATTTTTACAAAAATGACTCAATAGCGCCCCCTCGAAATTTTTAACGAAGCAGCCCCGGTTGTACGTTTAAGCAAGAACGCCGAATATTTTTAAGTGTATGAGGGAGCCCAAGACCTACAAAAAAGTCTCTTGTACCCATATGCTAAAATGAACAGGAAGTGAGCTACGAATTTTTTAATGTCCCATTTTTGACGATTTTTGCACATTCACAGGGGGCAGACTTTTGCCCACTTCTCCTACACGTTTCATCCGACTGAGTTAAGACTTGGCCTGGACCATGTCAAGACCTGAGCCAACGACAGGGGGAAAAATTTAGACTTTTCGAAATACTATATGATGAGGGCGGGGCATCAAAATTTGTGTTTCACAATGAAAAAGGATATGCTTGATAACTCCCCGGTACATGCTCCAAAAAATCCCAAACTTGACATGTATGTTTATCGTCAAGGCCTGAAGTTATCTCTATGACAACATTCAGTTATATATGCAGCGCCACCTAGCCCTTGAGGCATGAAAAAAAAATACCCCACATACGGTATTTTGTACAAAAAATGTACACTCATTCTAAGTGTGATAACTAAGTCATTTATGAATATTTTTTTAGTTTCCACCACTCAAAATGTTCACTGGCATCAGACTTATCCAAACATATATATATTTTTATTTATTTTTGATAGCCTCTATGGACATTAAAAGCAATATCGTGAATGAAGGATATGCTTAATAACTCCACGGTACATGCTCCAAAAAAAAATCCCACACTTGACATGTATGCTTATAATCAAGGCCTGAAGGTATCTCTATGACAACATTCAGTTATAAATACAGCGCCACCTAGCCCTTGAGGTTTATATAAAAAAAATAAAAAATACCCCACATACGGTATTTTGTACAAAAAATGTACACTCATTCTAAGTGTGATAACTAAGTCATTTATGAATATTCTTTTAGTTTCCACCACTCAAATTGTTCACTGGCTTCACACCGATCCAAACGTATGTACGTTTCCATTTTGTTTTATTCATTTTTGATTGCCCCTTTGGACAATAAAAGTAACATTGTGCAATGAGTACAACGAGCGATGATGTGTATATACACTTTTACAAAAAAATACCAATCAGGGCAACTCATTGCCTAAAAATAAAAAAGGACGCTGATTTTTGCAGGTCTTAACAATCACCAAAACCCGTTGAGCTTGACACACACACTGGCAAAAAAATATTCTACATGTAAACGTTTATTATGCCATTTTCAAAGAAATTTTGCTTCCAATATGCCAGTACCCCAACGTGCCAGTACCCCAACGTGCAAGTACCCCAACGTGCAAGGACCCCAACGTGGCCCGGGCTGCGAGGGCCCTTTATAGCTGCTCGCAGCTCTAGTTAGGGCCCGAGCAGCGACCGCTGCGAGGTCCCTATTGTTTTTGTAAAAATTATTATTATTATTATTATTATTATTATTATTATTATTATTATTATTAGGGCCCGAGCAGCGGCGGCGGCGGTGCCGCTGCGAGGCCCTATTGTTTTTGTAGGAATTCTTCTTATTATTATTAGGGCCCGAGCAGCGACCGCTGCGAGGTCCCTATTGTTCCTGAAGGAATTCTTATTAGGGCCCGAGCAGCGACCGCTGCGAGGTCCCTATTGTTCCTGAAGGAATTCTTTTTATTCTTCTTCTTCTTCTTCTTCTTCTTCTTTTTCTTTGTTATTATTCTTTTCCGCAAACAACCACATTTTTGAGGCACTAAACATGAACGAAAACTCACCAAACTTTGCACGCAGATCGGGCCTGGCGAAAAATTTGATATTTTAAAGTCGCCATACATGATAACAGAAAAATGGCTCTGTAGCGCCACCTACATAGGTTTAACGGATCCCTGTCCCGCTACGATTGTCCTATGGCTATGAAAATTGTGTGGCACCTGTAGCACATCCAGATGAACAAAAACCTCTTTGATATGTGTCCCCTAAAATAGACAGGAAGTGAGGTATGAGTATTTGAATCTCCAATTTTGGCCCATTTTTGCACATTTACAGGGGTCATACTTTTGCCCGCTTCTCCTACACGGTTAACCCGATTGACTTCAAACTTGGGCTGTACCATCTCAACACCTGGGACAACATCATGGTAAAAAATCTAAAGTTTTTGACATACTATATGACGGTGGCGGGGCATCAAATTTACAGTTTCAAAATTCTTACTTAACTAAGCATTGCCGGTGGTACGTTTAATTGAGAGCCACGAAAATTGGTACACATATGTAACAGACTATGATCTACAAAAAAGCCTGTTGGTGCCATATGCTAAACCTAACAGGAAGTCCGCCAGAGGCGAGGCATCAAATTTTGTGTTTCAAAATTCTTATTTAATGAAGCATTCCCGGCTGTACATTTCACCTAGAGTTACCAACATTTGAAGACATATGTAACAGCCCTCAAGGTACAAAAAACTCTTTTTGAACCATATGCTAAACCGAACAGGAAGTCCGCCATTTTGATTTACTTTGGAACGTGTTGCCATTTTTTGGGCCATTTCATAGGGGTCTTATTTTAACGAACTCCTCCTACAGAGTTTATCCGATCATCTCCAAACTTGGTGTGATTCATCTTAAAATGTTGAAGATGAAAAGTTATTGAAAGCTTTTTATTTCGTCGCACGCTGTTGCCGTGGCATGCACAGATTGCGAAGGAAAAAATTCCCTCTTAATGAAGCATTCCCAGTTGTACGAAGCAGCTAGAGCTACGAAAATTTGGAGACAAATTTAACAGCCCACGATGTACAAAAAAGTCTCTTGGTGCCATGTGCTAAACCCAACAGGAAGTCCCGTAGGGGCCGGTCATCACATTTTGAGGTAAAAAACTCCTCTTTAACGAAGCATTCCCGGTTGTTCGTTTCACCTAGCGCTATGATAATTTAGAGGCATACATAAGAGCCCACGATGTACAAAAAAGTCTCTTGGAACCATCTGCTAAACCAAACAGGAAGTCCGCCATTTTGATTTACGTTGGGATTTGTAGCCATTTTTTGTGGCCTTTCTTAGGGGTCATATTTTAACGAACTCCTCCTACAAAATTTATCCGACTGTCTTCAAACTTGGTGTGCTTCATCTTAAGATGTTTAAGATACAAAGTTATCGGAAGTTATTTATTTTGTCGCACGCCGTTTCATGGCGATGGATTGTTTGCCAAGTAAAATGCTGCTTTTTTTTTTTTGGTCTAAACATGTGCAAAAACTCATGAAACTTTACACACACATCAGGCTTGTCATAAGCATGAATATTTTAGAGATTTCTTATTAAATTTGCAATAAATGCTTCAATAGCGCCCTCTAGACATTTTTATGAAGTCTTTCCGATTATATGATTCAGCTAGATGTGTGAATATTGGCAGGCATGCCTAATATATTCAAAAAGTATTCTATATAGCCATGTGCCAATCCATTTTGATTGTATTTTGTTAATTGTGCATCATTTTTGGCCTTTCCATGAAACTTTACAAACACAAAGCATGGCAAAAACGTTTAAAATTTAGATGGTTTCCTATTTGACAGTACCCCAACATGCCAGTACCCCGACGTGCAAATACCCCAACGTGGCCCGGGTTGCGAGGGCCCTTTATAGCTGCTCGCAGCTCTAGTTATTATTCTTCTTCTTCTTCTTTTTCTTTGTTATTATTCTTTTCCGCAAACAACCACATTTTTGAGGCACTAAACATGAACGAAAACTCACCAAACTTTACACGCAGATCGGGCCTGGCGAAAAATTTTATATTTTAAAGTCGCCATACATGATAACAGAAAAATGGCTCTGTAGCGCCACCTACATAGGTTTAACGGATCCCTGTCCCGCTACGATTGTCCTATGGCTACGAAAATTGTGTGGCACCTGTAGCACATCCAGATGAACAAAAACCTCTTTGATATGTGTACCCTAAAATAGACAGGAAGTGAGGTATGAGTATTTGAATGTCCAATTTTGGCCCATTTTTGCACATTTACAGGGGTCATACTTTTGCCCGCTTCTCCTACACGGTTAACCCGATTGACTTCAAACTTGGGCTGTACCATCTCAACACCTGGGACAACATCATGGTAAAAAATCTAAAGTTTTTGACATACTATATGACGGTGGCGGGGCATCAAATTTACAGTTTCAAAATTCTTACTTAACAAAGCATTGCCGGTGGTACGTTTAATTGAGAGCCACGAAAATTGGTACACATATGTAACAGACTATGATCTACAAAAAAGCCTGTTGGTGCCATATGCTAAACCTAACAGGAAGTCCGCCAGAGGCGAGGCATCAAATTTTGTGTTTCAAAATTCTTATTTAATGAAGCATTCCCGGCTGTACATTTCACCTAGAGTTACCAACATTTGAAGACATATGTAACAGCCCTCAAGGTACAAAAAACTCTTTTTGAACCATATGCTAAACCGAACAGGAAGTCCGCCATTTTGATTTACTTTGGAACGTGTTGCCATTTTTTGGGCCATTTCATAGGGGTCTTATTTTAACGAACTCCTCCTACAGAGTTTATCCGATCATCTCCAAACTTGGTGTGATTCATCTTAAGATGTTGAAGATGAAAAGTTATTGAAAGCTTTTTATTTCGTCGCACGCTGTTGCCGTGGCATGCACAGTTTGCAAAGGAAAAAATTCCCTCTTAATGAAGCATTCCCAGTTGTACGAAGGAGCGAGAGCTACGAAAATTTAGAGACAAATTTAACAGCCCACGATGTACAAAAAAGTCTCTTGGTGCCATGTGCTAAACCCAACAGGAAGTCCCGTAGGGGCCGGTCATCACATTTTGAGGTAAAAAACTCCTCTTTAACGAAGCATTCCCGGTTGTACGTTTCACCTAGCGCTATGATAATTTAGAGGCATACATAAGAGCCCACGATGTACAAAAAAGTCTCTTGGAACCATCTGCTAAACCAAACAGGAAGTCCGCCATTTTGATTTACGTTGGGATTTGTAGCCATTTTTTGTGGCCTTTTTTAGGGGTCATATTTTAACGAACTCCTCCTACAAAATTTATCCGACTGTCTTCAAACTTGGTGTGCTTCATCTTAAGATGTTTAAGATACAAAGTTATCGAAAGTGTTTTATTTTGTCGCACGCCGTTGCCATAGCGGTGCATTGTTTGCCAAGTAAAATGCTGCTTTTTTTTTTTTATCTAAACATGTGCAAAAACTCATGAAACTTTACACACACATCAGGCTTGTCATAAGCATAAATATTTTAGAGTTTTTCTGCAATTTTCAATAAATGGCTCAATAGCGCCATCTCGACATTTTTATGAAGCTTTTGGAAATGTATGATTCAGCTAGATGTGAAAAAATTTGGATACCTATCAGCCTAAGACTTACAAAAAAAGTTTCTAAAGCCATATGCTAAACCAAACAGGAAGTCTGCCATTTTGATTAACTTTGGTATTTGTTGCCATTTTTGGGGCCTTTTATAGGCGTCATATATTCTTTGGCGCGTTTCATCTTAAGATATTTAAGATGAAAAGTTATTGAAATTTTTTATTTTGTTGCACGCCTTTGCTGTAGCGATGCATCGTTTGCAAAGAAAAATGTTTTTTATATGATTCAGCTAGATGTGTGAATATTGGGAGGCATACCTATCAGCCTAATACCTCCAAAAAGTATTCTATAGCCATGTGCCAATCCATTTTGATTTTAAATTGTGCATCATTTTTGGCCTTCCATTAAACTTTGCATGTCTAAAACATTTACAATTTAGACGGTTTCCTATGAAACAGTACCCCAATATGCCAGTCCCCCGACATGCAAATACCACAACGTGGCCCGGGTTGCGAGGGCCCTTTATAGCTGCTCGCAGCTCTAGTTCTTATTATTATTCTTCTCCGCAAACAATCGCATTTTTGAGACACTAAACGTGACCGAAAACTCACCAAACTTTACACGCACATCAGGCCTGGCGAAAAATTTGATATTTTAAAGTCGCCATACATGATAACAGAAAAATGGCTCCTTAGCGCCCCCTACATAGGTTAAACGGATCCCTGTCCTGCTACGATTGTCCGACGGCTATGAAAATTGTGTGGCACCTGTAGCACATCCCAATGAACAAAAACCTCTTTGAAGTGTGTACCCTAAAATAGACAGAAAGTGAGGTATGAGTATTTAAATGTCCAATTTTGGCCCAGTTTTGCATATTTACAGGGGTCATACTTTTGCCCGCTTCTCCTACACGGTTAACCCGATTGACTTCAAACTTGGGATGTACCATCTCAACACCTGGGACAACATCATTGTGAAAAATGAAAAGTTTTTGATATACTATATGACAGCGGCGGCGCATCAAATTTAGAGTTTAAAAATTCTTACTTCACGAGGCATTGCCGGTTGTACGTTTAATCTAGAGCTACGAAAATTGGTACACATATGTAACAGACTATGACCTACAAAAAACTCTTTTTGAACCATATGCTAAACCTAACAGGAAGTCCACCATTTTGATTTATTTTGGAACGTGTTGCCATTTTTTTGGCCATTTCATTGGGGTCTTATTTTAACGAACTCCTCCTACAGTGTTTATCCGATCATCTTCAAACTTGGTGTGATTCATCTTAAGATGTTGAAGATGAAAAGTTATTGAAAGCTTTGTATTTCGTCGCACGCTGTTGTCATGGCATGCACTGTTTGCAAAGGAAAAAAAGTATCCTTAAAGAAGCATTGCCAGTTGTACGAAGCAGCTAGAGCTACGAAAATTTGTAGACATATGTAACAGCCCAAGATGTACAAAAAAGTCTCTTGGTGCCCTGTGCTAAACCCAACAGGAAGTCCCCCAGGGGCCGGGCATCACATTTTGAGCTAAAAAAAACTCCTCTTTAACAAAGCATACCCGGCTGTACGTTTCACCTAGAGTTACCAAAATTTGTAGAGGTATATAACAGCCCTCGAGGTACAAAAAACTCTTTTTGAACCATATGCTAAACCTAACAGGACGTCCGCCATTTTGATTTACTTTGGAATGTGTTGCCATTTTTTTTTGGCCATTTCATAGGAGTCATATTTTAACAAACTGCTCCTACAGAGTTTATCCGATCATCTTCAAACTTGGTGTGATTCATCTTAAGATGTTGAAAATGAAAAGTTATTGAAAGTTTTTTATTTCGTCACACGCTGTTATCGTGGCATGCACTTTTTGCAAAGGAAAAAAAATCCTTCTTAATGAAGCATTCCCAGTTGTACGAAGCAGCTAGAGCGACGAAAAATTGTAGACATATGTAACAGCCCAGGATGTACAAAAATGTCTCTTGGTGCCATGTGCTAAACGCAACAGGAAGTCCCCCAGGGGCCGGGCATCACATTTTGAGCTAAAAAATTCCTCTTTAACGAAGCATTCCCGGTTGTACGTTTCACCTAGCGCTATGATAATTTGCAGGCATACATAAGAGCCCACGATGTACAAAAAAGTCTCTTGGAACCATGTGCTAAACCAAACAGGAAGTCTGCCATTTTGATTTATGATGGGATTTGTTGCCATTTTTTGTGGCCTTTTTCAGGGGTCATATTTTAACGAACCCCTCCTACAAAATTTATCCGACTGTCTTCAAACTTGGTGTGTTTCATCTTAAGATGTTTAAGATGCAAAGTAATCGAAAGTTTTTTATTTTGTAACACGCTGTTGCCATAGCAATGCATTGTTTGTCAAGTGCTGCTTTTTTTTTTTATACACATGAAAACTCATGAAACTTTGCAAACACATCAGACTCGTCATGAACATGAATTTTCAGAGATTTATTGTGCAATTTGCAATAAATAGCGCCCTCTAGACATTTTTATGAAGCCTTTCCGATTGTATGATTATGCTAGACCTACAAAAAAGTATTATGTAGCCATTTGCCAAACCAAAGAGGAAGTCCGCTATTTTGATTTTATTTTGGGAATTATACATCATTTTTGGCCTTTTTCATTAAACTTTGCACAGACAAGGCATGGAAAAAACTAACATTTTAAATGGTCCTTGTTCCATGTAACAGTTGTCAAGTGCTGCTTTTTTTTTTTTTTTTTATACACATGAAAACTCATGAAACTTTGCAAACACATCAGACTTGTCATGAACATGAATTTTTAGAGATTTATTGTGCAATTTGCAATAAATAGCGCCCTCTAGACATTTTTATGAAGCATTTCCGATTGTATGATTATGCTAGACCTACAAAAAAGTATTATGTAGCCATTTGCCAAACCAAAGAGGAAGTCCGCTATTTTGATTTTATTTTGGGAATTATACATCATTTTTGGCCTTTCTCATTAAACTTTGCACAGACAAGCCATGGAAAAAAATAACATTTTAAATGGTCCTTGTTCCATGTAACAGTACCCCAACGTGCCAGTACCCTGACGTGCAAGTAACCCAACGTTGTGCTCAATAGCGCCCTCTATGCATTTTTATGGAGCATTTCCAATTGTATGATTCAAGCGATACACAACTAAAGATGACTTGACCAAGATTTATGAAAACTGGGAGGCATACCTATTAGCTTAAGACCTACAAAAGGTATTCTGTAGCCGTATGCTAAACCTAAAAGGAAGTCCACCATTTTGAATTTATTTTGGGAATTGCACACCATATTTTGCGTTTAGATTATACTTTGCACACACAAGGCTTGTCAAAAACATTTTAGATGGTCTTGTCCTATTTGACAGTACCCCAACATGCCAGTACCCCGACGTGCAAGTACCCCAACGTGGCCCGGGTTGCGAGGGCCCTTTATAGCTGCTCGCAGCTCTAGTTAGGGCCCGAGCAGCTACCGCTGCGAGGTCCCTATTGTTTTTCGATCGGATTATTATTATTATTATTCTTCTTCTTCTTCTTCTTCTCCGTAAACGATCACGATTTTGGGTACCTAAACATTTACGAAAACTCACCAAACTTTGCACACTCCTCAGGCCCGGCGAAAAATTTGATATTATGAAGTCGTCATAACAACGCGACTCTATAGCGCCCCCTAGCATAGAAAAATAAAAACCAAGCCCGGCATGTTTGAGCTAGAGCAACGAAAATTGGCAGGCACGTGTAGCACGCCGAGACGCACAAAAAAGTCTATTGGGACCATGTAGCTAAAATGTACAGGAAGTGAGCTATGAATTTTTTAATGTCCAATTTTGGCCTATTTTGGCACATTCACTGTGGTCATGCTTTTTCCCCCTTTGCAAACATTTTTCATCCAATTGACTTCAAACTTGGCATTTATCATCTCAAGACCTGAGAGAACAACTGGGGAAAAAATCTTGCCTTTTCGAAATACTATATGACGGGGGCGGGGCATCAAATATTGCCTTTAAAATTTCATTTGTCCAGAAAGAGCAAATGCTTAATAACTCCCATGTTCAAGCTCCAAAAAATCTCAAACTTCTCAGGCAACTTAATAGTCACGGCCTAAAAACATCTATATGATAAAATTCAGTTATCCATGTAGCGCCACCTAGTGGTAACAATAATTGTCATACTTTACGTTTTTAGCTACTGTGCTGAGCTCGTTGAAGGGATCCAGTTGAAAATTGGTCAGAAAAGCCTTAAGATGTTGATCATGCCCCACACCGAATATTGTAACTTTTCGCCAAAGGGCGTGGCCGCTACGGTGCCGCAAAGTCTGAAGATTTCTCGTGACAACAAAAGCTGCATTAACTTGACCGAGATGATGCTATCTTCTCAAAATTGTACACAATTGATGAGAGTCCAGCCCTAAAGACATCTACAAACTTATATTTCATCTTACTGATAGCGCCACCTACTGGCAATTTTTTTTCTTACGATTTTTCTTCAATGTTTTTC
This sequence comes from Festucalex cinctus, assembly GCF_051991245.1. Classification (NCBI taxonomy): domain Eukaryota; kingdom Metazoa; phylum Chordata; class Actinopteri; order Syngnathiformes; family Syngnathidae; genus Festucalex; species Festucalex cinctus. Next base: position 27,480,797 of record NC_135419.1, on the reverse strand, counting down.
TCCAACCATGTTAACTGGACCTACCTCATATTTGCTCAGATGAGGGTGTCGGCCTTCATGCTGTCACAACACGAAGTTTGTGAGTTTTCGCGAGTCGCTGTGGGCGTGGCTAAGCGCTGTTCGCCAAGAAAACAACGCCAATTTTGAGGGCCTAAACTGGCACAGAAACACACGAAACTTGGCACACACAGCTGGCCTGGCAAAATGAGCAATTTTTTATCGGCGATTGTGCTATTTTTACAAAAATGACTCAATAGCGCCCCCTAGAAATCTTTAACGAAACAGCCCCAGTTGTACGTTTAAGCAAGAACGACGAATATTTTTAGGTGTATGAGGGAGCCCAAGTCCTACAAAAAAAGTCTCTTGGACCCATATGCTAAAATGAACAGGAAGTGAGCTACGAATTTTTGAATGTCCCGTTTTTGACAATTTTTGCACATTCACAGGGGGCAGACTTTTGCCCACTTCTCCTACACGTTTCATCTGACTGAGTTAAGACTTGACCTGGACCATGTCAAGACCTGAGCCAACGACAGGGGGAAAAATCTTGACCTTTCGAAATACTATATGATGAAGGCGGGGCATCAAAATTTGTGTTTCGCACTGAAAAAGGATATGCTTAATAACTCCCCGGTACATGCTCCAAAAAATCCCAAACTTGACATGTATGTTTATCGTCAAGGCCTGAAGCTATCTCTATGACAACATTCAGTTATATATGCAGCGCCACCTAGCCCTTGAGGCATAAAAAAAAAATACCCCACATACGGTATTTTGTCCAAAAAATGTAAACTCATTCTAAGTGTGATAACTAAGTCATTTATGAATATTCTTTTAGTTTCCACCACTCAAAATGTTAACTGGCATCAGACTTATCCAAACATATATATATTTTTATTTATTTTTGATAGCCTCTGTGGACATTAAAAGCAATATCGTGAATGAAGGATATGCTTAATAACTCCACGGTACATGCTCCAAAAAAAATCCCACACTTGACATGTATGCTTATAATCAAGGCTTGAAGGTATCTCGATGACAACATTCAGTTATAAATACAGCGCCACCTAGCCCTTGAGGCTTATATAAAAAAAAAAAACCACATACGGTATTTTGTACAAAAAAATGTAAACTCATTCTAAGTGTGATGACTAAGTCATTTATGAATATTCTTTTAGTTTCCACCACTCAAATTTTTCACTGGCTTCACACCGATCCAAACGTATGTACGTTTCCATTTTGTTTTATTCATTTTTGATTGCCCCTTTGGACAATAAAAGTAACATTGTGCAATGAGTACAACGAGCGATGATGTATATATACACTTTTACAAAAAATACCAATCAGGGCAACTCATTGCCTAAAAATAAAAAAGGACGCTGATTTTTGCAGGTCTTAACAATCACCAAAACCCGTTGAGCTTGACACACACTGGCAAAAAAAATATTCTACATGTAAAGGTTTATTATGCCATTTTCAAAGAAATTTTGCTTCCAATATGCCAGTACCCCACAACCCGATTGTCCCATTTTTGATGATTTTTGCACATTTACAGGGGGCATACTTTTGCCCACTTCTTCTCCACGTTTCATCCAACTGAGTTAAGACTTGACCTGGACCATGTCAAGACCTGAGCCAACGACAGGGGGGAAAATCTTGACTTTTCGAAATACTATATGATGAGGGCGGGGCATCAAAATTTGTGTTTCACAATGAAAAAGGATATGCTTGATAACTCCCCGGTACATGCTCCAAAAAATCCCAAACTTGACATGTATGTTTATCGTCAAGGCCTGAAGGTATCTCTATGACAATATTCAGTTATATATACAGCGCCACCTAGCCCTTGAGGCATAAAATAAAATACCCCACATACGGTATTTTGTCCAAAAAATGTAAACTCATTCTAAGTGTGATAACTAAGTCATTTATGAATATTCTTTTAGTTTCCACCACTCAAAATGTTCACTGGCATCAGACTTATCCAAACATATATATATTTTTATTTATTTTTTATCGCCTCTATGGACATTAAAAGCAATATCGTGAATGAAGGATATGCTTAATAACTCCACGGTACATGCTCCAAAAAAAATCCCACACTGGACATGTATGCTTATAATCAAGGCCTGAAGGTATCTCTATGAAAACATTCAGTTATAAATAAAGCGCCATCTAGCCCTTGAGGCATAAAAAAAAAAAACACATACGGTATTTTGTACAAAAAATGTAAACTCATTCTAAGTGTGATAACTAAGTCATTTATTAATATTCTTTTAGTTTCCACTACTCAAATTGTTCACTGGCTTCACACCGTATGTTTCCATTTTGTTTTATTCATTATTGATTGCCCCTTTGGACAATAACAGTAACATTGTGCAATGAGTATAACGAGCGATGATGTCTATATACACTTTTACAAAAAATACCAATCAGGGCAACTCATTGCCTAAAAATAAAAAAGGACGCTGATTTTTGCAGGTCTTAACAATCACCAAAACCCGTTGAGCTTGACACACACTGGCAAAAAAAATATTCTACATGTAAACGTTTATTATGCCATTTTCAAAGAAATTTTGCTTCCAATATGCCAGTACCCCAACGTGCCAGTACCCTAACGTACAAGTACCCCAACGTGCAAGGACCCCAACGTGGCCCGGGCTGCGAGGGCCCTTTATAGCTGCTCGCAGCTCTAGTTATTAGGGCCCGAGCAGCGACCGCTGCGAGGTCCCTATTGTTTTTGTAAAAATTATTATTATTATTATTATTATTATTATTATTATTATTATTATTATTATTCTTCTTCTTCTTTATTCTCCGCAAACAATCGCGATTTTGGGTACCTAAATATTCACGAAAACTCACCGAACTTTGCACACTCCTCAGGTCCGGCGAAAAATTTGATATTATGAAGTCGTTATAACAATGCGACTCGATAGCGCCCCCTAGCGTAGAAAAATAAAAACTAAGCCCGGCACGTTTGAGCTAGAGCAACAAAAATTGGCAGGCACGTGTAGTACCCCGAGACGCACAAAAAAGTCTCTTGGGACCATGTAGCTAAAATGTACAGGAAGTGAGCTATGAATTTTTTTATGTCCAATTTTGGCCTATTTTGGCACATTCACTGTGGTCATGCTTTTTCCCCCTTTGCAAACATTTTTCATCCAATTGACTTCAAACTTGGCATTTATCATCTCAAGACCTGAGAGAACAACTGGGCAAAACATCTTGCCTTTTTGAAATACTATATGACGGGGGCGGGGCATCAAATATTGCCTTTAAAATTTCATTTGTCGAGAAAGAGCAAATGCTTAATAACTCCCATGTTCAAGCTCCAAAAAATCTCAAACTTCTCAGGCAACGTAATAGTCACGGCCTGAAAACATCTATATGATAAAATTCAGTTATACATATAGCGCCACCTAGTGGTTACAATAAATGTCATACTTTACGTTTTTAGCTACTGTGCTGAGCTTGTTGAAGGGATCCATTTGAAAATTGGTCAGAAAAGCCTTAAGATGTTGATCATGCCCCACACCGAATATTGTAACTTTTCGCCAAAGGGCGTGGCCGCTACGGTGCCGCAAAATCTAAAGATTTTTCGTGAAAATAAAAGCTGCATTAACTTGACCGAGATGATCCTATCTTCTCAAAATTTCACACATTTGATGAGAGTCCAGCCCTAAAGACATCTACTGACTTATATTTCATCTAACTGATAGCGCCACCTAGTGGCAATTTTTTTTCTTACGAATTTTCTTCTACGTTTTTCTCCAAACACGTTAACTGGACCTACCTCATATTTGCTCAGATGAGGGTTTCGGCCTTCATGATGTCACAACACGAAGTTTGTGAGTTTTCGCGAATTGCTGTGGGTGTGGCTAAGCGCTGTTCGCCAAGAAAACAACGCCAGTTTTGAGGGTCTAAACATGCACAGAAACTCATGAAACTTGGCACACACATCTGGCCTGGTAAAATGAGCCATATTTTATTGTTGATTGTGCTATTTTTTACAAAATTGACTCAATAGCGCCCCCTAGAAGTTTTTAACAAAGCAGCCCCGGTTGTACGTTTAAGCAAGAACGACGAATATTTTTAGGTGTATGAGGGAGCCCAAGTCCTACAAAAAAGTCTCTTGGACCCATATGCTAAAATGAACAGGAAGTGAGCTATGAATTTTTGAATGTCCCATTTTTTACGATTTTTGCACATTCACAGGGGGCAGACTTTTGCCCACTTCTCCTACACGTTTCATCCGACTGAGTTAAGACTTGGCCTGGACCATGTCAAGACCTGAGCCAACGACAGGGGGAAAAATTTTGACTTTTCGAAATACTATATGATGAGGGCGGGGCATCAAATTTTGTGTTTCGCAATGAAAAAGGATATGCTTGATAACTCCCCGGTACATGCTCCAAAAAATCCCAAACTTGACATGTATGTTTATCGTCAAGGCCTGGTTATCTCTGTGACAACATTCAGTTATATATGCAGCGCCACCTAGCCCTTGAGGAATAAAAAAAAAATACCCCACATACGGTATTTTGTACAAAAAATGTACACTCATTCTAAGTGTGATAACGAAGTCATTTCTGAATATTCTTTTAGTTTCCACCACTCAAAATGTTCACTGGCATCAGACTTATCCAAACATATATATATTTTTATTTATTTTTGATAGCCTCTATGGACATTAAAAGCAATATCGTGAATGAAGGATATGCTTAATAACTCCACGGTACATGCTCCAAAAAAAATCCCACACTTGACATGTATGCTTATAATCAAGGCCTGAAGGTATCTCTATGACAACATTCAGTTATAAATACAGCGCCACCTAGCCCTTGAGGCTTATATAAAAAAATAAATAAATACCCCACATACGGTATTTTGTACAAAAAATGTACACTCATTATAAGTGTGATAACTAAGTCATTTATGAATATTCTTTTAGTTTCCACCACTCAAATTGTTCACTGGCTTGACACCGATCCAAACGTATGTACGTTTCCATTTTGTTTTATTCATTTTTGATTGCCCCTTTGGACAATAAAAGTAACATTGTGCAATGAGTACAACGAGCGATGATGTGTATATACACTTTTACAAAAAAATACCAATCAGGGCAACTCATTGCCTAAAAATAAAAAAGGACGCTGATTTTTGCAGGTCTTAACAATCACCAAAACCCGTTGAGCTTGACACACACACTGGCAAAAAAATATTCTACATGTAAACGTTTATTATGCCATTTTCAAAGAAATTTTGCTTCCAATATGCCAGTACCCCAATGTGCCAGTACCCCAACATGCAAGTACCACAACGTGCAAGGACCCCAACGTGGCCCGGGCTGCGAGGGCCCTTTATAGCTGCTCGCAGCTCTAGTTATTATTATTAGGGCCCGAGCAGCGACCGCTGCGAGGTCCCTATTGTTTTTGTAAAAATTATTATTATTATTATTATTATTATTATTATTCTTCTTCTTCTTTATTCTCCGCAAACGATCGCGATTTTGGGTACCTAAACATTCACGAAAACTCACCGAACTTTGCACACTCCTCAGGCCCGGCGAAAAATTTGATATTATTAAGTCATCATAACAATGCGACTCGATAGCGCCCCCTAGCGTAGAAAAATAAAAACCAAGCCCGGCACGTTTGAGCTAGAGCAACAAAAATTGGCAGGCACGTGTAGCACCCCGAGACGCACAAAAAAGTCTATTGGGACCATGTAGCTAAAATGTACAGGAAGTGAGCTATGAATTTTTTTATGTCCAATTTTGGCCTATTTTGGCACATTCACTGTGGTCATGCTTTTTCCCCCTTTGCGAACATTTTTCATCCAATTGACTTCAAACTTGGCATTTATCATCTCAAGACCTGAGAGAACAACTGGGCAAAACATCTTGCCTTTTTGAAATACTATATGACGGGGGCGGGGCATCAAATATTGCCTTTAAAATTTCATTTCTCCAGAAAGAGCAAATGCTTAATAACTCCCATGTTCAAGCTCCAAAAAATCTCAAACTTCTCAGGCAACGTAATAGTCACGGCCTGAAAACATCTATATGATAAAATTCAGTTCTACATATAGCGCCACCTAGTGGTTACAATAAATGTCATACTTTACGTTTTTAGCTACTGTGCTGAGCTCGTTGAAGGGATCCAGTTGAAAATTGGTCAGAAAAGCCTTAAGATGTTGATGATGCCCCACACCGAATATTGTAACTTTTCGCCAAAGGGCGTGGCCGCTACGGTGACGCAAAGTCTGAAGATTTTTCGTGAAAATAAAAGCTGCATTAACTTGGCCGAGATGATCCTATCTTCTCAAAATTTCACACATTTGATGAGAGTCCAGCCCTAAAGACATCTACTAACTTATATTTCATCTAACTGATAGCTCCACCTAGTGGCAATTTTTTTTCTTACGAATTTTCTTCTACGTTTTTCTCCAAACACGTTAACTGGACCTACCTCATATTTGCTCAGATGAGGGTTTCGGCCTTCATGATGTCACAACACGAAGTTTGTGAGTTTTCGCGAATTGCTGTGGGTGTGGCTAAGCGCTGTTCGCCAAGAAAACAACGCCAGTTTTGAGGGTCTAAACATGCACAGAAACTCATGAAACTTGGCACACACATCTGGCCTGGTAAAATGAGCAATATTTTATTGTTGATTGTGCTATTTTTACAAAAATGACTCAATAGCGCCCCCTAGAAGTTTTTAACGAAGCAGCCCCGGTTGTACGTTTAAGCAAGAACGACGAATATTTTTAGGTGTATGAGGGAGCCCAAGACCTACAAAAAAGTCTCTTGGACCCATATGCTAAAATGAACAGGAAGTGAGCTACGAATTTTTGAATGTCCCATTTTTGACAATTTTTGCACATTCACAGGGCGCAGACTTTTGCCCACTTCTCCTACACGTTTCATCTGACTGAGTTAAGACTTGACCTGGACCATGTCAAGACCTGAGCCAACGACAGGGGGAAAAATCTTGACCTTTCGAAATACTATATGATGAAGGCGGGGCATCAAAATTTGTGTTTCGCACTGAAAAAGGATATGCTTAATAACTCCCCGGTACATGCTCCAAAAAATCCCAAACTTGACATGTATGTTTATCGTCAAGGCCTGAAGCTATCTCTATGACAACATTCAGTTATATATGCAGCGCCACCTAGCCCTTGAGGCATAAAAAAAAATACCCCACATACGGTATTTTGTACAAAAAATGTAAACTCATTCTAAGTGTGATAACTAAGTCATTTATGAATATTCTTTTAGTTTCCACCACTCAAAATGTTCACTGGCATCAGACTTATCCAATCATATATATATTTTTATTTATTTTTGATAGCCTCTGTGGACATTAAAAGCAATATCGTGAATGAAGGATATGCTTAATAACTCCACGGTACATGCTCCAAAAAAAATCCCACACTTGACATGTATGCTTATAATCAAGGCCTGAAGGTATCTCGATGACAACATTCAGTTATAAATACAACGCCACCTAGCCCTTGAGGCTTATATAAAAAAAAAAACCCACATACGGTATTTTGTACAAAAAAATGTAAACTCATTCTAAGTGTGATGACTAAGTCATTTCTGAATATTCTTTTAGTTTCCACCACTCAAATTGTTCACTGGCTTCACACCGATCCAAACGTATGTACGTTTCCATTTTGTTTTATTCATTTTTGATTGCCCCTTTGGACAATAAAAGTAACATTGTGCAATGAGTACAACGAGCGATGATGTATATATACACTTTTACAAAAAATACCAATCAGGGCAACTCATTGCCTAAAAATAAAAAAGGACGCTGATTTTTGCAGGTCTTAACAATCACCAAAACCCGTTGAGCTTGACACACACTGGCAAAAAAAATATTCTACATGTAAACGTTTATTATGCCATTTTCAAAGAAATTTTGCTTCCAATATGCCAGTACCCCAACGTGCCAGTACCCTAACGTGCAAGTACCCCAACGTGCAAGGACTCCAACGTGGCCCGGGATGCGAGGGCCCTTTATAGCTGCTCGCAGCTCTAGTTAGGGCCCGAGCAGCGACCGCTGCGAGGTCCCTCTTGTTTTTGTAAGAATTCTTCTTCTTCTTCTTCTCCGTAAACGATCGCATTTTTGAGGGCCGAAACATTTACGAAAACTCACCAAACTTTGCAGTCTCTTCGTTCCCGGCGAAAAATTTGATATTATGTAGTTGCCATAACAATGCGACTCTATAGCGCCCCCTAGCGTAGAAAAATAAAAACCAATCCCGGCCCGTTTGACCTAGAGCTACGAAAATTGCCAGGCACGTGTAGCACCCCGAGACGCACAAAAAAGTCAGTGGAAGCCATTTCCTAAAATGTACAGGAAGTGAGCTATGAATTTTTGAATGTCCAATTTTGGCCCATTTTGGCCCATTCACTGTGGTCATACTTTTTCCCCCTTTGCAAATATTTTTCAGCCATTTGACTTCAAACTTGCCATGTGTCATCTCAAGACCCAAGACAACAACTGGGCAAAATATCTTGACTTTTTGGAATACTATATGACGGGGGCGGGGCATTAAATATTGCCTTTAAAATTTAATTTGTCCACAAAGACAAAATGCTGAATAACTCCCATGAACAAGCTCCAAAAAATCTCAAACTTCTCATGCAACTTAATAGTCACGGCCTGAAAACATCTATATGATACAATTCTGTTATATATATAGCGCCACCTAGTGGTGACAATAAATGTCATACTTTACGTTTTTAGCTACTGTGCCAAGCTCTTTGAAGGAATCCAGTTGAAAATTGGTCAGACAAGCCTTAAGATGTTGATCATGCCCCACACCGAATATTGTAACTTTTCGCCAAAGGGCGTGGCCTCTACGATGCCGCAAATTCTGGTAATTTTTCGTGGCAATAAAAGCTGCTTTTACTTGATCCAGGTAATCCTATCTTCTCAAAATTTCACACATTTGATGAGAGTCCAGCCCTTAAGACATCTTCGAACTTATATTTCATCTTACTGTTAGCGACACCGTCTGGCAATTTTTTTTCTTACGATTTTTCTTAAATGTTTTTCTCCAACCACATTAACTGCACCTACCTCATATTTGCTCAGATGAGGGTTTCGGTCTTCATGATGTCACAACACGAAGTTTGTGAGTTTTCGCGAATCGCTGTGGGCGTGGCTAAGCGCTGTTCGCCAAGAAAACAACACCAATTTTGAGGGCCTAAACCGGCACAGAAACGCATGAAACTTGGCACACACATCTGGCCTGGCAAAATGAGCGATATTTTATCCTGGATTGTGCTATTTTTACAGAAATGACTCAATAGCGCCCTCTAGAAAGTTTTAATGAAGCAGCCCCGGTTGTACGTTTAAGCAAGATCTACGAAAATTTTTAGGTGTATGAGGGAGCCCAAGACCTACAAAAAAGTCTCTTGGACCCATATGCTAAAATGAACAGGAAGTGAGCTACGAATTTTTGAATGTCCCATTTTTTACGATTTTAGCACATTTACAGGGGGCATACTTTTGCCCACTTCTCCTACACGTTTCATCCGACTGATTTCAGACTTGACCTGGGCTATGTCAAGACCTGAGCTAACGACAGGGAGAAAAATCTTGACTTTTCTAAATACTATATGATGAGGGCGGGGCATCAAAATTTGTGTTTCGCAATGAAAAATTATATGCTTAATAACTCTCCGGTACATGCTCCAAAAAATCCCAAACTTGACATGTATGTTTATAGTCAAGGCCTGAAGCTATCTCTATGACAACATTCAGTTATATATGCAGCGCCACCTAGCCCTTGAGGCATGAAAAAAAAATACCCCACTTCCGGTATTTTTACAAAAATTGTAAACTCATTCTCAGTGTGATCACGAAGTCATTTATGAATATTCTTTTACTTTCCAACACTCAAAATGTTCACTGGCATCAGCCCTAACCAAACATACATATTTTTGTTATTTAGTTTTATGTATTTTTGATAGCCTCTATGGACATTAAAAGCAATATCGTGAATGAAGGCTATGCTTAATAACTCCCATGTACATGCTCCAAAAAATCCCATACTTGAAATGTATATTTATAGTCAAGGCCTGAAGGTATCTCTATGACAAAATTCAGTTATAAATACAGCGCCACCTAGTCCTTAAGGCATAAAAAAAAAAAAAAATGCCTCACTTACGGTATTTTTGCAAAAATTGTAAACTCATTGTAAGTGTGATAACTAAGTCATTTATGAATATTCTTTTACTTTCCACCACTCAATGTGTTCACTGGCATCAGACCGATCCAAACATATGTACTTTTTTAATTTAGTTTCATTTTCTTTGATCGCCTCTATGGACAATAAAAGCAACATTGTGCAATGAGTACGAGCAATGATGTGTCTATATATACTTTTACGAAAAATACCAATCAGGGCAACTCATTGCCTAAAAATAAAAAAAGACGCTGATTCTTGCAGATCTTAACAACCACCACAACCCATTGAGCTTGACACACTCATCACACCTGGCAAAAAAATAAAAATCCACATGTTTATCATGCCATTTTCAAAGAAATTCTGCTTCCAATGTGCCAGTACCCCAATGTGCAAGTACCCCAACGTGCAAGTACCCCAACGTGGCCCGGGCTGCGAGGGCCCTTTATAGCTGCTCGCAGCTCTAGTTATTATTATTCTTTATTCTCCGCAAACAATCGCGATTTTGGGTACCTAAATATTCACGAAAACTCACCAAACTTTGCACACTCCTCAGGTCCGGCGAAAAATTTGATATTATGAAGTCGTTATAACAACGCGACTCTATAGCGCCCCCTAGCGTAGAAAAATAAAAACCAAGCCCGACACGTTTGAGCAAGAGCAACGAAAATTGGCAGGCACGTGTAGCACCCCGAGACGCACAAAAAAGTCTATTGTGACCATGTAGCTAAAATGTACAGGAAGTGAGCTATGAATTTTTTAATGTCCAATTTTGGCCTATTTTGGCACATTCACTGTGGTCATGCTTTTTCCCCCTTTGCAAACATTTTTCATCCAATTGACTTCAAACTTGGCATTTATCATCTCAAGACCTGATAGAACAACTGGGCAAAACATCTTGCCTTTTTGAAATACTATATGACGGGGGCGGGGCATCAAATATTGCCTTTAAAATTTCATTTGTCCAGAAAGAGCAAATGCTTAATAACTCCCATGTTCAAGCTCCAAAAAATCTCAAACTTCTCAGGCAACGTAATAGTCACAGCCTGAAAACATCTATATGACAAAATTCAGTTATACATATAGCGCCACCTAGTGGTTACAATAAATGTCATACTTTACGTTTTTAGCTACTGTGCTGAGCTTGTTGAAGGGATCCATTTGAAAATTGGTCAGAAAAGCCTTAAGATGTTGATCATGCCCCACACCGAATATTGTAACTTTTCGTCAAAGGGCGTGGCCGCTACGGTGCCGCAAAGTCTGAAGATTTTTCGTGACAATAAAAGCTGCATGAACTTGACCGAGATGATCCTATCTTCTCAAAATTTCACACATTTGATGAGAGTCCAGCCCTAAAGACATCTACGAACTTATATTTCATCTTACTGATAGCGCCACCTAGTGGGAATTTTTTTTCTTACGAATTTTCTTCTACGTTTTTCTCCAAACACGTTAACTGGACCTACCTCATATTTGCTCAGAGGAGGGTTTCGGCCTTCATGATGTCACAACACGAAGTTTGTGAGTTTTCGCGAATTGCTGTAGGCGTGGCTAAGCGCTGTTCGCCAAGAAAACAACGCCAGTTTTGAGGGTCTAAACATGTGCAGAAACTCATGAAACTTGGCACACACATCTGGCCTGGTAAAATGAACAATATTTTATTGTTGATTGTGCTATTTTTACAAAAATGACTCAATAGCGCCCCCTAGAAATTTTTAACGAAGCAGCCCCGATTGTACGTTTAAGCAAGATCTACGAAAATTTTTACGTGTATGAGGGAGCCAAAGACCTACAAAAAAGTCTCTTGGACCCATATGCTAAAATGAACAGGAAGTGAGCTACGAATTTTTGAATGTCCCATTTTTTACGATTTTTGCACATTTTCAGAGGGCATACTTTTGCCCACTTCTCCTACACGTTTTATCCGACTGACTTATGACTTGACCTGGACCATGCCAAGACCTGAGCCAACAACAGACGGAAAAATCTTGACTTTTGGAAATACTATATGATGAGGGCGGGGCATTAAAATTTGTGTTTCGCACTGAAAAAGGATATGCTTAATAACTCCCCGATACATGCTCCAAAAAATCCCAAACTTGACATGTATGTTTATCGTCAAGGCCTGAAGGTATCTCTATGACAACATTCAGTTATATATGCAGCGCCACCTAGCCCTTGAGGCATGAAAAAAAAATACCCCACTTACGGTATTTTGTACAAAAAATGTAAACTCATTCTAAGTGTGATAACTAAGTCATTTAGGAATATTCTTTTACCTTCCACCACTCAAAATATTCACTGGCATCAGACCTAACCAAACATACATATTTTTGTTATTTAGTTTTATGTATTTTTGATAGCCTCTATGGACATTAAAAGCAATATCGTGAATGAAGGCTATGCTTAATAACTCCCAGGTACATGCTCCAAAAAATCCCATATTTGAAATGTATATTTAGAGTCAAGGCCTGAAGGTATCTCTATGACAAAATTCAGTTATAAATACAGCGCCACCTAGTCCTTGAGGCATAAAAAAAAATGCCTCACTTACGGTATTTTTGCAAAAATTGTAAACTCATTGTAAGTGTGATAACTAAGTCATTTATGAATATTCTTTTACTTTCCACCACTCAATATGTTCACTGGTATCAGACCGATCCAAACATACGTATTTTTTATTTAGTTTTATTTATTTTTTTATCGCCTCTATGGACAATAAAAGCAACATTGTGCAATGAGTACGAGCGATGATGTGTGTATATATACTTTTACGAAAAATACCAATCAGAGCAACTCATTGCCTAAAAATAAAAAAAAGACGCTGATTTTTGCAGATCTTAACAATCACCAAAACCCATTGAGCTTGACACACTCATCACACCTGGCAAAAAAAAAAAAAAAAAGTCCACATGTTTATCATGCCATTTTCAAAGAAATTCTGCTTCCAATGTGCCAGTACCCCAATGTGCAAGTTCCCCAACGTGCAAGTACCCCAACGTGGCCCGGGCTGCGAGGGCCCTTTATAGCTGCTCGCAGCTCTAGTTATTATTATTCTTTATTCTCCGCAAACGATCGCGATTTTGGGTACCTAAACATTCACGAAAACTCACCGAACTTTGCAGACTGCTCAGGCCCGGCGAAAAATTTGATATTATTAAGTCGTCATAACAATGCGACTCGATAGCGCCCCCTAGCGTAGAAAAATAAAAACCAAGCCCGGCACGTTTGAGCTAGAGCAACAAAAATTGGCAGGCACGTGTAGCACCCCGAGACGCACAAAAAAGTCTATTGGGACCATGTAGCTAAAATGTACAGGAAGTGAGCTATGAATTTTTTTATATCCAATTTTGGCCTTTTTTGGCACATTCACTGTGGTCATGCTTTTTCCCCCTTTGCAAACATTTTTCATCCAATTGACTTCAAACTTGGCATTTATCATCTCAAGACCTGAGAGAACAACTGGGCAAAACATCTTGCCTTTTTGAAATACTATATGACGGGGGCGGGGCATCAAATATTGCCTTTAAAATTTCATTTGTCCAGAAAGAGCAAATGCTTAATAACTCCCATGTTCAAGCTCCAAAAAATCTCAAACTTCTCAGGCAACGTAATAGTCACGGCCTGAAAACATCTATATGATAAAATTCAGTTATACATATAGCGCCACCTAGTGGTTACAATAAATGTCATACTTTACGTTTTTATCTACTGTGCTGAGCTTGTTGAAGGGATCCATTTGAAAATTGGTCAGAAAAGCCTTAAGATGTTGATCATGCCCCACACCGAATATTGTAACTTTTCGCCAAAGGGCGTGGCCGCTACGGTGACGCAAAGTCTGAAGATTTTTCGTGAAAATAAAAGCTGCATTAACTTGACCGAGATGATCCTATCTTCTCAAAATTTCACACATTTGATGAGAGTCCAGCCCTAAAGACATCTACTGACTTATATTTCATCTAACTGATAGCGCCACCTAGTGGCAATTTTTTTTCTTACGAATTTTCTTCTACATTTTTCTCCAAACACGTTAACTGGACCGACCTCATATTTGCTCAGATGAGGGTTTCGGCCTTCATGATGTCACAACACGAAGTTTGTGAGTTTTCACGAATTGCTGTGGGTGTGGCTAAGCGCTGTTCGCCAAGAAAACAACGCCAGTTTTGAGGGTCTAAACATGCACAGAAACTCATGAAACTTGGCACACACATCTGGCATGGTAAAATGAGCAATATTTTATTGTTGATTGTGCTATTTTTACAAAAATTACTCAATAGCGCCCCCTAGAAGTTTTTAACGAAGCAGCCCCGGTTGTACGTTTAAGCAAGAACGACGAATATTTTTAGGTGTATGAGGGAGCCCAAGACCTACAAAAAAGTCTCTTGGACCCATATGCTAAAATGAACAGGAGGTGAGCTACGAATTTTTGAATGTCCCATTTTTGACAATTTTTGCACATTCACAGGGGGCAGACTTTTGCCAACTTCTCCTACACGTTTCATCTGACTGAGTTAAGACTTGACCTGGACCATGTCAAGACCTGAGCCAACGACAGGGGGAAAAATCTTGACCTTTCGAAATACTATATGATGAAGGCGGGGCATCAAAATTTGTGTTTCGCACTGAAAAAGGATATGCTTAATAACTCCCCGGTACATGCTCCAAAAAATCCCAAACTTGACATGTATGTTTATCGTCAAGGCCTGAAGCTATCTCTATGACAACATTCAGTTATATATGCAGCGCCACCTAGCCCTTGAGGCATAAAAAAAAAATACCCCACATACGGTATTTTGTACAAAAAATGTAAACTCATTCTAAGTGTGATAACTAAGTCATTTATGAATATTCTTTTAGTTTCCACCACTCAAAATGTTCACTGGCATCAGACTTATCCAAACATATATATATTTGTATTTATTTTTGATAGCCTCTGTGGACATTAAAAGCAATATCGTGAATGAAGGATATGCTTAATAACTCCACGGTACATGCTCCAAAAAAAATCCCACACTTGACATGTATGCTTATAATCAAGGCCTGAAGGTATCTCGATGACAACATTCAGTTATAAATACAGCGCCACCTAGCCCTTGAGGCTTATATAAAAAAAAAAAAACACATACGGTATTTTGTACAAAAAAATGTAAACTCATTCTAAGTGTGATGACTAAGTCATTTATGAATATTCTTTTAGTTTCCACCACTCAAATTGTTCACTGGCTTCACACCGATCCAAACGTATGTACGTTTCCATTTTGTTTTATTCATTTTTGATTGCCCCTTTGGACAATAAAAGTAACATTGTGCAATGAGTACAACGAGCGATGATGTATATATACACTTTTACAAAAAATACCAATCAGGGCAACTCATTGCCTAAAAATAAAAAAGGACGCTGATATTTGCAGGTCTTAACAATCACCAAAACCCGTTGAGCTTGACACACACTGGCAAAAAAAATATTCTACATGTAAACGTTTATTATGCCATTTTCAAAGAAATTTTGCTTCCAATATGCCAGTACCCCAACGTGCCAGTACCCTAACGTGCAAGTACCCCAACGTGCAAGGACTCCAACGTGGCCCGGGCTGCGAGGGCCCTTTATAGCTGCTCGCAGCTCTAGTTATTATTATTATTCTTTATTCTCCGCAAACAATCGCGATTTTGGGTACCTAAATATTCACGAAAACTCACCGAACTTTGCACACTCCTCAGGCCCGGCGAAAAATTTTATATTATTAAGTCGTCATAACAATGCGACTCGATAGCGCCCCCTAGCGTAGAAAAATAAAAACCAAGCCCGGCACGTTTGAGCTAGTGCAACAAAAATTGGCAGGCACGTGTAGCACCCCGAGACGCACAAAAAAGTCTATTGGGACCATGTAGCTAAAATGTACAGGAAGTGAGCTATGAATTTTTTAATGTCCAATTTTGGCCGATTTTGGCACATTCACTGTGGTCATGCTTTTTCCCCCTTTGCAAACATTTTTCATCCAATTGACTTCAAACTTGGCATTTATCATCTCAAGACCTGAGAGAACAACTGGGCAAAACATCTTGCCTTTTTGAAATACTATATGACGGGGGCGGGGCATCAAATATTGCCTTTAAAATTTCATTTGTCCAGAAAGAGCAAATGCTTAATAACTCCCATGTTCAAGCTCCAAAAAATCTCAAACTTCTCAGGCAACGTAATAGTCACGGCCTGAAAACATCTATATGATAAACTTCAGTTATACATATAGCGCCACCTAGTGGTTACAATAAATGTCATACTTTACGTTTTTAGCTACTGTGCTGAGCTTGTTGAAGGGATCCATTTGAAAATTGGTCAGAAAAGCCTTAAGATGTTGATCATGCCCCACACCGAATATTGTAACTTTTCGCCAAAGGGCGTGGCCGCTACGGTGACGCAAAGTCTGAAGATTTTTCGTGAAAATAAAAGCTGCATTAACTTGACCGAGATGATCCTATCTTCTCAAAATTTCACACATTTGATGAGAGTCCAGCCCTAAAGACATCTACTGACTTATATTTCATCTAACTGATAGCGCCACCTAGTGGCAATTTTTTTTCTTACGAATTTTCTTCTACATTTTTCTCCAAACACGTTAACTGGACCGACCTCATATTTGCTCAGATGAGGGTTTCGGCCTTCATGATGTCACAACACGAAGTTTGTGAGTTTTCACGAATTGCTGTGGGTGTGGCTAAGCGCTGTTCGCCAAGAAAACAACGCCAGTTTTGAGGGTCTAAACATGCACAGAAACTCATGAAACTTGGCACACACATCTGGCATGGTAAAATGAGCAATATTTTATTGTTGATTGTGCTATTTTTACAAAAATTACTCAATAGCGCCCCCTAGAAGTTTTTAACGAAGCAGCCCCGGTTGTACGTTTAAGCAAGAACGACGAATATTTTTAGGTGTATGAGGGAGCCCAAGACCTACAAAAAAGTCTCTTGGACCCATATGCTAAAATGAACAGGAGGTGAGCTACGAATTTTTGAATGTCCCATTTTTGACAATTTTTGCACATTCACAGGGGGCAGACTTTTGCCAACTTCTCCTACACGTTTCATCTGACTGAGTTAAGACTTGACCTGGACCATGTCAAGACCTGAGCCAACGACAGGGGGAAAAATCTTGACCTTTCGAAATACTATATGATGAAGGCGGGGCATCAAAATTTGTGTTTCGCACTGAAAAAGGATATGCTTAATAACTCCCCGGTACATGCTCCAAAAAATCCCAAACTTGACATGTATGTTTATCGTCAAGGCCTGAAGCTATCTCTATGACAACATTCAGTTATATATGCAGCGCCACCTAGCCCTTGAGGCATAAAAAAAAAATACCCCACATACGGTATTTTGTACAAAAAATGTAAACTCATTCTAAGTGTGATAACTAAGTCATTTATGAATATTCTTTTAGTTTCCACCACTCAAAATGTTCACTGGCATCAGACTTATCCAAACATATATATATTTGTATTTATTTTTGATAGCCTCTGTGGACATTAAAAGCAATATCGTGAATGAAGGATATGCTTAATAACTCCACGGTACATGCTCCAAAAAAAATCCCACACTTGACATGTATGCTTATAATCAAGGCCTGAAGGTATCTCGATGACAACATTCAGTTATAAATACAGCGCCACCTAGCCCTTGAGGCTTATATAAAAAAAAAAAAACACATACGGTATTTTGTACAAAAAAATGTAAACTCATTCTAAGTGTGATGACTAAGTCATTTATGAATATTCTTTTAGTTTCCACCACTCAAATTGTTCACTGGCTTCACACCGATCCAAACGTATGTACGTTTCCATTTTGTTTTATTCATTTTTGATTGCCCCTTTGGACAATAAAAGTAACATTGTGCAATGAGTACAACGAGCGATGATGTATATATACACTTTTACAAAAAATACCAATCAGGGCAACTCATTGCCTAAAAATAAAAAAGGACGCTGATATTTGCAGGTCTTAACAATCACCAAAACCCGTTGAGCTTGACACACACTGGCAAAAAAAATATTCTACATGTAAACGTTTATTATGCCATTTTCAAAGAAATTTTGCTTCCAATATGCCAGTACCCCAACGTGCCAGTACCCTAACGTGCAAGTACCCCAACGTGCAAGGACTCCAACGTGGCCCGGGCTGCGAGGGCCCTTTATAGCTGCTCGCAGCTCTAGTTATTATTATTATTCTTTATTCTCCGCAAACAATCGCGATTTTGGGTACCTAAATATTCACGAAAACTCACCGAACTTTGCACACTCCTCAGGTCCGGCGAAAAATTTGATATTATGAAGTCGTTATAACAACGCGACTCTATAGCGCCCCCTAGCGTAGAAAAATAAAAACCAAGCCCGGCACGTTTGAGCTAGAGCAACGAAAATTGGCAGGCACGTGTAGCACCCCGAGACGCACAAAAAAGTCTATTGGGACCATGTAGCTAAAATGTACAGGAAGTGAGCTATGAATTTTTTAATGTCCAATTTTGGCCGATTTTGGCACATTCACTGTGGTCATGCTTTTTCCCCCTTTGCAAACATTTTTCATCCAATTGACTTCAAACTTGGCATTTATCATCTCAAGACCTGAGAGAACAACTGGGCAAAACATCTTGCCTTTTTGAAATACTATATGACGGGGGCGGGGCATCAAATATTGCCTTTAAAATTTCATTTGTCCAGAAAGAGCAAATGCTTAATAACTCCCATGTTCAAGCTCCAAAAAATCTCAAACTTCTCAGGCAACGTAATAGTCACGGCCTGAAAACATCTATATGATAAACTTCAGTTATACATATAGCGCCACCTAGTGGTTACAATAAATGTCATACTTTACGTTTTTAGCTACTGTGCTGAGCTTGTTGAAGGGATCCATTTGAAAATTGGTCAGAAAAGCCTTAAGATGTTGATCATGCCCCACACCGAATATTGTAACTTTTCGCCAAAGGGCGTGGCCGCTACGGTGACGCAAAGTCTGAAGATTTTTCGTGAAAATAAAAGCTGCATTAACTTGACCGAGATGATCCTATCTTCTCAAAATTTCACACATTTGATGAGAGTCCAGCCCTAAAGACATCTACTGACTTATATTTAATCTAACTGATAGCGCCACCTAGTGGCAATTTTTTTTCTTACGAATTTTCTTCTACTTTTTTCTCCAAACACGTTAACTGGACCTACCTCATATTTGCTCAGATGAGGGTTTCGGCCTTCATGATGTCACAACACGAAGTTTGTGAGTTTTCGCGAATTGCTGTGGGTGTGGCTAAGCGCTGTTCGCCAAGAAAACAACGCCAGTTTTGAGGGTCTAAACATGCACAGAAACTCATGAAATTTGGCACACACATCTGGCCTGGTAAAATGAGCAATATTTTATTGTTGATTGTGCTATTTTTACAAAAATGACTCAATAGCGCCCCCTAGAAGTTTTTAACGAAGCAGCCCCGGTTGTACGTTTAAGCAAGAACGACGAATATTTTTAGGTGTATGAGGGAGCCCAAGACCTACAAAAAAGTCTCTTGGACCCATATGCTAAAATGAACAGGAAGTTAGTTACGAATTTTTGAATGTCCCATTTTTGACAATTTTTGCACATTCACAGGGGGCAGACTTTTGCCCACTTCTCCTACACGTTTCATCTGACTGAGTTAAGACTTGACCTGGACCATGTCAAGACCTGAGCCAACGACAGGGGGAAAAATCTTGACCTTTCGAAATACTATATGATGAAGGCGGGGCATCAAAATTTGTGTTTCGCACTGAAAAAGGATATGCTTAATAACTCCCCGGTACATGCTCCAAAAAATCCCAAACTTGACATGTATGTTAATCGTCAAGGCCTGAAGCTATCTCTATGACAACATTCAGTTATATATGCAGCGCCACCTAGCCCTTGAGGCATAAAAAAAAAATACCCCACATACGGTATTTTGTACAAAAAATGTAAACTCATTCTAAGTGTGATAACTAAGTCATTTATGAATATTCTTTTAGTTTCCACCACTCAAAATGTTCACTGGCATCAGACTTATCCAAACATATATATATTTTTATTTATTTTTGATGGCCTCTGTGGACATTAAAAGCAATATCGTGAATGAAGGATATGCTTAATAACTCCACGGTACATGCTCCAAAAAAAATCCCACACTTGACATGTATGCTTATAATCAAGGCCTGAAGGTATCTCGATGACAACATTCAGTTATAAATACAGCGCCACCTAGCCCTTGAGGCTTATATAAAAAATAAATAAATACCCCACATACGGTATTTTGTACAAAAAATGTACACTCATTCTAAGTGTGATAACTAAGTCATTTATGAATATTCTTTTAGTTTCCACCACTCAAATTGTTCACTGGCTTCACACCGATCCAAACGTATGTACGTTTCCATTTTGTTTTATTCATTTTTGATTGCCCCTTTGGACAATAAAAATAACATTGTGCAATGAGTACAACGAGCGATGATGTGTATATACACTTTTACAAAAAATACCAATCAGGGCAACTCATTGCCTAAAAATAAAAAAGGACGCTGATTTTTGCAGGTCTTAACAATCACCAAAACCCATTGAGCTTGTCACACTCATCACACCTGGTGAGAAAAAAAAATCCACATGCATAGGTTTATCATGCAGTTTTCAAAGAAATTCTGCTTCCAATGTGCCAGTACCACAACGTGCCAGTACCCCAACGTGCAAGTACCCCAACGTGGCCCGGGCTGCGAGGGCCCTTTATAGCTGCTCGCAGCTCTAGTTAGGGCCCGAGCAGCGACCGCTGCGAGGTCCCTATTGTTTTTGTAAAAATTATTATTATTATTAGGGCCCGAGCAGCTACCGCTGCGAGGTCCCTATTGTTTTTCGATCGGATTATTATTATTATTATTATTATTATTATTATTATTATTCTCCGTAAACGATCACGATTTTGGGTACCTAAACATTTACGAAAACTCACCAAACTTTGCACACTCCTCAGGCCCGGCGAAAAATTTGATATTATGAAGTCGTCATAACAACGCGACTCTATAGCGCCCCCTAGCATAGAAAAATAAAAACCAAGCCCGGCATGTTTGAGCTAGAGCAACGAAAATTGGCAGGCACGTGTAGCACCCCGAGACGCACAAAAAAGTCTATTGGGACCATGTAGCTAAAATGTACAGGAAGTGAGCTATGAATTTTTTAATGTCCAATTTTGGCCTATTTTGGCACATTCACTGTGGTCATGCTTTTTCCCCCTTTGCAAACATTTTTCATCCAATTGACTTCAAACTTGGCATTTATCATCTCAAGACCTGAGAGAACAACTGGGGAAAAAAATCTTGCCTTTTCGAAATACTATATGATGGGGGCGGGGCATCAAATATTGCCTTTAAAATTTCATTTGTCCAGAAAGAGCAAATGCTTAATAACTCCCATGTTCAAGCTCCAAAAAATCTCAAACTTATCAGGCAACTTAATAGTCACGGCCTGAAAACATCTATATGATAAAATTCAGTTATCCATGTAGCGCCACCTAGTGGTAACAATAATTGTCATACTTTACGTTTTTAGCTACTGTGCTGAGCTCGTTGAAGGGATCCAGTTGAAAATTGGTCAGAAAAGCCTTAAGATGTTGATCATGCCCCACACCGAATATTGTAACTTTTCGCCAAAGGGCGTGGCCGCTACGGTGCCGCAAAGTCTGAAGATTTCTCGTGACAACAAAAGCTGCATTAACTTGACCGAGATGATGCTATCTTCTCAAAATTTTACACAATTGATGAGAGTCCAGCCCTAAAGACATCTACAAACTTATATTTCATCTTACTGATAGCGCCACCTACTGGCAATTTTTTTTCTTACGATTTTTCTTCAATGTTTTTCTCCAACCATGTTAACTGGACCTACCTCATATTTGCTCAGATGAGGGTGTCGGCCTTCATGCTGTCACAACACGAAGTTTGTGAGTTTTCGCGAGTCGCTGTGGGCGTGGCTAAGCGCTGTTCGCCAAGAAAACAACGCCAATTTTGAGGGCCTAAACTGGCACAGAAACACACGAAACTTGGCACACACAGCTGGCCTGGCAAAATGAGCAATTTTTTATCGGCGATTGTGCTATTTTTACAAAAATGACTCAATAGCGCCCCCTAGAAATCTTTAACGAAACAGCCCCAGTTGTACGTTTAAGCAAGAACGACGAATATTTTTAGGTGTATGAGGGAGCCCAAGACCTACAAAAAAGTCTCTTGTACCCATATGCTAAAATGAACAGGAAGTGAGCTACGAATTTTTGAATGTCCCATTTTTGACGATTTTTGCACATTCACAGGGGGCAGACTTTTGCCCACTTCTCCTACACGTTTCATCTGACTGAGTTAAGACTTGGCCTGGACCATGTCAAGACCTGAGCCGAACGACAGGGGGAAAAATTTTGACTTTTCAAAATACTATATGATGAGGGCGGGGCATCCAAATTTGTGTTTCGCAATGAAAAAGGATATGCTTGATAACTCCCCGGTACATGCTCCAAAAAATCCCAAACTTGACATGTATGTTTATCGTCAAGGCCTGAAGTTATCTCTATGACAACATTCAGTTATATATGAAGCGCCACCTTGCCCTTGAGGCATAAAAAAAAAATACCCCACATACGGTATTTTGTACAAAAAATGTAAACTCATTCTAAGTGTGATAACTAAGTCATTTATGAATATTCTTTTAGTTTCCACCACTCAAAATGTTCACTGGCATCAGACTTATCCAAACATATATATATTTTTATTTATTTTTGATAGCCTCTGTGGACATTAAAAGCAATATCGTGAATGAAGGATATGCTTAATAACTCCACGGTACATGCTCCAAAAAAAATCCCACACTTGACATGTATGCTTATAATCAAGGCCTGAAGGTATCTCGATGACAACATTCAGTTATAAATACAGCGCCACCTAGCCCTTGAGGCTTATATAAAAAATAAATAAATACCCCACATACGGTATTTTGTACAAAAAATGTACACTCATTCTAAGTGTGATAACTAAGTCATTTATGAATATTCTTTTAGTTTCCACCACTCAAATTGTTCACTGGCTTCACACCGATCCAAACGTATGTACGTTTCCATTTTGTTTTATTCATTTTTGATTGCCCCTTTGGACAATAAAAGTAACATTGTGCAATGAGTACAACGAGCGATGATGTGTATATACACTTTTACAAAAAATACCAATCAGGGCAACTCATTGCCTAAAAATAAAAAAGGACGCTGATTTTTGCAGGTCTTAACAATCACCAAAACCCATTGAGCTTGTCACACTCATCACACCTGGTGAGAAAAAAAAATCCACATGCATAGGTTTATCATGCAGTTTTCAAAGAAATTCTGCTTCCAATGTGCCAGTACCACAACGTGCCAGTACCCCAACGTGCAAGTACCCCAACGTGGCCCGGGCTGCGAGGGACCTTTATAGCTGCTCGCAGCTCTAGTTAGGGCCCGAGCAGCGACCGCTGCGAGGTCCCTATTGTTTTTGTAAAAATTATTATTATTATTAGGGCCCGAGCAGCTACCGCTGCGAGGTCCCTATTGTTTTTCGATCGGATTATTATTATTATTATTATTATTATTATTATTATTATTCTCCGTAAACGATCACGATTTTGGGTACCTAAACATTTACGAAAACTCACCAAACTTTGCACACTCCTCAGGCCCGGCGAAAAATTTGATATTATGAAGTCGTCATAACAACGCGACTCTATAGCGCCCCCTAGCATAGAAAAATAAAAACCAAGCCCGGCATGTTTGAGCTAGAGCAACGAAAATTGGCAGGCACGTGTAGCACCCCGAGACGCACAAAAAAGTCTATTGGGACCATGTAGCTAAAATGTACAGGAAGTGAGCTATGAATTTTTTAATGTCCAATTTTGGCCTATTTTGGCACATTCACTGTGGTCATGCTTTTTCCCCCTTTGCAAACATTTTTCATCCAATTGACTTCAAACTTGGCATTTATCATCTCAAGACCTGAGAGAACAACTGGGGAAAAAAATCTTGCCTTTTCGAAATACTATATGATGGGGGCGGGGCATCAAATATTGCCTTTAAAATTTCATTTGTCCAGAAAGAGCAAATGCTTAATAACTCCCATGTTCAAGCTCCAAAAAATCTCAAACTTATCAGGCAACTTAATAGTCACGGCCTGAAAACATCTATATGATAAAATTCAGTTATCCATGTAGCGCCACCTAGTGGTAACAATAATTGTCATACTTTACGTTTTTAGCTACTGTGCTGAGCTCGTTGAAGGGATCCAGTTGAAAATTGGTCAGAAAAGCCTTAAGATGTTGATCATGCCCCACACCGAATATTGTAACTTTTCGCCAAAGGGCGTGGCCGCTACGGTGCCGCAAAGTCTGAAGATTTCTCGTGACAACAAAAGCTGCATTAACTTGACCGAGATGATGCTATCTTCTCAAAATTTTACACAATTGATGAGAGTCCAGCCCTAAAGACATCTACAAACTTATATTTCATCTTACTGATAGCGCCACCTACTGGCAATTTTTTTTCTTACGATTTTTCTTCAATGTTTTTCTCCAACCATGTTAACTGGACCTACCTCATATTTGCTCAGATGAGGGTGTCGGCCTTCATGCTGTCACAACACGAAGTTTGTGAGTTTTCGCGAGTCGCTGTGGGCGTGGCTAAGCGCTGTTCGCCAAGAAAACAACGCCAATTTTGAGGGCCTAAACTGGCACAGAAACACACGAAACTTGGCACACACAGCTGGCCTGGCAAAATGAGCAATTTTTTATCGGCGATTGTGCTATTTTTACAAAAATGACTCAATAGCGCCCCCTAGAAATCTTTAACGAAACAGCCCCAGTTGTACGTTTAAGCAAGAACGACGAATATTTTTAGGTGTATGAGGGAGCCCAAGACCTACAAAAAAGTCTCTTGTACCTATATGCTAAAATGAACAGGAAGTGAGCTACGAATTTTTGAATGTCCCATTTTTGACGATTTTTGCACATTCACAGGGGGCAGACTTTTGCCCACTTCTCCTACACGTTTCATCTGACTGAGTTAAGACTTGGCCTGGACCATGTCAAGACCTGAGCCGAACGACAGGGGGAAAAATTTTGACTTTTCAAAATACTATATGATGAGGGCGGGGCATCAAAATTTGTGTTTCGCAATGAAAAAGGATATGCTTGATAACTCCCCGGTACATGCTCCAAAAAATCCCAAACTTGACATGTTTGTTTATCGTCAAGGCCTGAAGTTATCTCTATGACAACATTCAGTTATATATGAAGCGCCACCTTGCCCTTGAGGCATAAAAAAAAAATACCCCACATACGGTATTTTGTACAAAAAATGTAAACTCATTCTAAGTGTGATAACTAAGTCATTTATGAATATTCTTTTAGTTTCCACCACTCAAAATGTTCACTGGCATCAGACTTATCCAAACATATATATATTTTTATTTATTTTTGATAGCCTTTATGGACATTAAAAGCAATATCGTGAATGAAGGATATGCTTAATAACTCCACGGTACATGCTCCAAAAAAAATCCCACACTTGACATGTATGCTTATAATCAAGGCCTGAAGGTATCTCTATGACAACATTCAGTTATAAATACAGCGCCACCTAGCCCTTGAGGCATTTATATATATATATATATAAAAAAAACCACATACGGTGTTTTGTACAAAAAATGTACACTCATTCTAAGTGTGATAACTAAGTCATTTATGAATATTCTTTTAGTTTCCACCACTCAAATTGTTCACTGGCTTCACACCGATCCAAACGTATGTACGTTTCCATTTTGTTTTATTCATTTTTGATTGCCCCTTTGGACAATAAAAGTAACATTGTGCAATGAGTACAACGAGCGATGATGTGTATATACACTTTTACAAAAAATACCAATCAGGGCAACTCATTGCCTAAAAATAAAAAAGGACGCTGATTTTTGCAGGTCTTAACAACCACCAAAACCCGTTGAGCTTGACACACACTGGCAAAAAAAAATATTCTACATGTAAACGTTTATTATGCCATTTTCAAAGAAATTTTGCTTCCAATATGCCAGTACCCCAACGTGCAAGGACCCCAACGTGGCCCGGGCTGCGAGGGCCCTTTATAGCTGCTCGCAGCTCTAGTTATTATTCTTCTTCTTCTTCTTCTTCTTTATTCTCCGCAAACGATCGCGATTTTGGGTACCTAAACATTCACGAAAACTCACCGAACTTTGCACACTCCTCAGGCCCGGCGAAAAATTTGATATTATTAAGTCGTCATAACAATGCGACTCGATAGCGCCCCCTAGCGTAGAAAAATAAAAACCAAGCCCGGCACGTTTGAGCGAGAGCAACAAAAATTGGCAGGCACGTGTAGCACCCCGAGACGCACAACAAAGTCTATTGGGACCATGTAGCTAAAATGTACAGGAAGTGAGCTATGAATTTTTTAATGTCCAATTTTGGCCTATTTTGGCACATTCACTGTGGTCATGCTTTTTCCCCCTTTGCAAACATTTTTCATCCAATTGACTTCAAACTTGGCATTTATCATCTCAAGACCTGAGAGAACAACTAGGGCAAAACATCTTGCCTTTTTGAAATACTATATGACGTGGGCGGGGCATCAAATATTGCCTTTAAAATTTCATTTGTCCAGAAAGAGCAAATGCTTAATAACTCCCATGTTCAAGCTCCAAAAAATCTCAAACTTCTCAGGCAACGTAATAGTCACGGCCTGAAAACATCTATATGATAAAATTCAGTTATACATATAGCGCCACCTAGTGGTTACAATAAATGTCATACTTTACGTTTTTAGCTACTGTGCTGAGCTTGTTGAAGGGATCCATTTGAAAATTGGTCAGAAAAGCCTTAAGATGTTGATCATGCCCCACACCGAATATTGTAACTTTTCGCCAAAGGGCGTGGCCGCTACTGTGACGCAAAGTCTGAAGATTTTTCGTGAAAATAAAAGCTGCATTAACTTGACCGAGATGATCCTATCTTCTCAAAATTTCACACATTTGATGAGAGCCCAGCCCTAAAGACATCTACTGACTTATATTTCATCTAACTGATAGCGCCACCTAGTGGCAATTTTTTTTCTTACGAATTTTCTTCTACGTTTTTCTCCAAACACGTTAACTGGACCTACCTCATATTTGCTCAGATGAGGGTTTCGGCCTTCATGATGTCACAACACGAAGTTTGTGAGTTTTCGCGAATTGCTGTGGGTGTGGCTAAGCGCTGTTCGCCAAGAAAACAACGCCAGTTTTGAGGGTCTAAACATGCACAGAAACTCATGAAACTTGGCACACACATCTGGCCTGGTAAAATGAGCAATATTTTATTGTTGATTGTGCTATTTTTACAAAAATGACTCAATAGCGCCCCCTAGAAGTTTTTAACGAAGCAGCCCCGGTTGTACGTTTAAGCAAGAACGACGAATATTTTTAGGTGTATGACGGAGCCCAAGACCTACAAAAAAGTCTCTTGGACCCATATGCTAAAATGAACAGGAAGTGAGCTACGAATTTTTGAATGTCCCATTTTTGACGATTTTTGCACATTCACAGGGGGCAGACTTTTGCCCACTTCTCCTACACGTTTCATCTGACTGAGTTAAGACTTGACCTGGACCATGTCAAGACCTGAGCCAACGACAGGGGGAAAAATCTTGACTTTTCGAAATACTATATGATGAAGGCGGGGCATCAAAATTTGTGTTTCGCACTGAAAAAGGATATGCTTCATAACTCCCCGGTACATGCTCCAAAAAATCCCAAACTTGACATGTATGTTTATCGTCAAGGCCTGAAGCTATCTCAATGACAACATTCAGTTATATATGCAGCGTCACCTAGCCCTTGAGGCATAAAAAAAAAATACCCCACATACGGTATTTTGTACAAAAAATGTAAACTCATTCTAAGTGTGATAACTAAGTCATTTATGAATATTCTTTTAGTTTCCACCACTCAAAATGTTCACTGGCATCAGACTTATCCAAACATATATATATTTTTATTTATTTTTGATAGCCTCTGTGGACATTAAAAGCAATATCGTGAATGAAGGATATGCATAATAACTCCACGGTACATGCTCCAAAAAAAATCCCACACTTGACATGTATGCTTATAATCAAGGCCTGAAGGTATCTCGATGACAACATTCAGTTATAAATACAGCGCCACCTAGCCCTTGAGGCTTATATAAAAAAAAAAAAAACACACATACGGTATTTTGTACAAAAAAATGTAAACTCATTCTAAGTGTGATGACTAAGTCATTTATGAATATTCTTTTAGTTTCCACCACTCAAATTGTTCACTGGCTTCACACCGATCCAAACGTATGTACGTTTCCATTTTGTTTTATTCATTTTTGATTGCCCCTTTGGACAATAAAAGTAACATTGTGCAATGAGTACAACGAGCGATGATGTATATATACACTTTTACAAAAAATACCAATCAGGGCAACTCATTGCCTAAAAATAAAAAAGGACGCTGATTTTTGCAGGTCTTAACAATCACCAAAACCCGTTGAGCTTGACACACACTGGCAAAAAAATATTCTACATGTAAAGGTTTATTATGCCATTTTCAAAGAAATTTTGCTTCCAATATGCCAGTACCCCAACGTGCCAGTACCCCAACGTGCCAGTACCCTAACGTGCAAGTACCCCAACGTGCAAGGACTCCAACGTGGCCCGGGCTGCGAGGGCCCTTTATAGCTGCTCGCAGCTCTAGTTAGGGCCCGAGCAGCTACCGCTGCGAGGTCCCTATTGTTTTTCGATCGGATTATTATTATTATTATTATTATTATTATTATTATTCTTCTCCGTAAACGATCACGATTTTGGGTACCTAAACATTTACGAAAACTCACCAAACTTTGCACACTCCTCAGGCCCGGCGAAAAATTTGATATTATGAAGTCGTCATAACAACGCGACTCTATAGCGCCCCCTAGCATAGAAAAATAAAAACCAAGCCCGGCATGTTTGAGCTAGAGCAACGAAAATTGGCAGGCACGTGTAGCACCCCGAGACGCACAAAAAAGTCTATTGGGACCATGTAGCTAAAATGTACAGGAAGTGAGCTATGAATTTTTTAATGTCCAATTTTGGCCTATTTTGGCACATTCACTGTGGTCATGCTTTTTCCCCCTTTGCAAACATTTTTCATCCAATTGACTTCAAACTTGGCATTTATCATCTCAAGACCTGAGAGAACAACTGGGGAAAAAATCTTGCCTTTTCGAAATACTATATGACGGGGGCGGGGCATCAAATATTGCCTTTAAAATTTCATTTGTCCAGAAAGAGCAAATGCTTAATAACTCCCATGTTCAAGCTCCAAAAAATCTCAAACTTATCAGGCAACTTAATAGTCACGGCCTGAAAACATCTATATGATAAAATTCAGTTATCCATGTAGCGCCACCTAGTGGTAACAATAATTGTCATACTTTACGTTTTTAGCTACTGTGCTGAGCTCGTTGAAGGGATCCAGTTGAAAATTGGTCAGAAAAGCCTTAAGATGTTGATCATGCCCCACACCGAATATTGTAACTTTTCGCCAAAGGGCGTGGCCGCTACGGTGCCGCAAAGTCTGAAGATTTCTCGTGACAACAAAAGCTGCATTAACTTGACCGAGATGATGCTATCTTCTCAAAATTGTACACAATTGATGAGAGTCCAGCCCTAAAGACATCTACAAACTTATATTTCATCTTACTGATAGCGCCACCTACTGGCAATTTTTTTTCTTACGATTTTTCTTCAATGTTTTTCTCCAACCATGTTAACTGGACCTACCTCATATTTGCTCAGATGAGGGTGTCGGCCTTCATGCTGTCACAACACGAAGTTTGTGAGTTTTCGAGAGTCGCTGTGGGCGTGGCTAAGCGCTGTTCGCCAAGAAAACAACGCCAATTTTGAGGGCCTAAACTGGCACAGAAACACACGAAACTTGGCACACACAGCTGGCCTGGCAAAATGAGCAATTTTTTATCGGCGATTGTGCTATTTTTACAAAAATGACTCAATAGCGCCCCCTAGAAATCTTTAACGAAACAGCCCCAGTTGTACGTTTAAGCAAGAACGACGAATATTTTTAGGTGTATGAGGGAGCCCAAGACCTACAAAAAAGTCTCCTGTACCCATATGCTAAAATGAACAGGAAGTGAGCTACGAATTTTTGAATGTCCAATTTTTGACGATTTTTGCACATTCACAGGGGGCAGACTTTTGCCCACTTCTCCTACACGTTTCATCCGACTGAGTTAAGACTTGGCCTGGACCGTGTCAAGACCTGAGCCAACGACAGGGGGAAAATTTTTGACTTTTCAAAATACTATATGATGAGGGCGGGGCATCAAAATTTGTGTTTCGCAATGAAAAAGGATATGCTTGATAACTCCCCGGTACATGCTCCAAAAAATCCCAAACTTGACATGTATGTTTATCGTCAAGGCCTGAAGTTATCTCTATGACAACATTCAGTTATATATGCAGCGCCACCTAGCCCTTGAGGCATAAAAAAAAAATACCCCACATACGGTATTTTGTACAAAAAATGTAAACTCATTCTAAGTGTGATAACTAAGTCATTTATGAATATTCTTTTAGTTTCCACCACTCAAAATGTTCACTGGCATCAGACTTATCCAAACATATATATATTTTTATTTATTTTTGATAGCCTTTATGGACATTAAAAGCAATATCGTGAATGAAGGATATGCTTAATAACTCCACGGTACATGCTCCAAAAAAAATCCCACACTTGACATGTATGCTTATAATCAAGGCCTGAAGGTATCTCTATGACAACATTCAGTTATAAATACAGCGCCACCTAGCCCTTGAGGCATTTATATATATATATATATATATATATATATATATATATATATATATATATATATATATATATATATATATATATATATATATATATATATATGTATATAAAAACCCACATACGGTGTTTTGTACAAAAAATGTACACTCATTCTAAGTGTGATAACTAAGTCATTTATGAATATTCTTTTAGTTTCCACCACTCAAATTGTTCACTGGCTTCACACCGATCCAAACGTATGTACGTTTCCATTTTGTTTTATTCATTTTTGATTGCCCCTTTGGACAATAAAAGTAACATTGTGCAATGAGTACAACGAGCGATGATGTGTATATACACTTTTACAAAAAATACCAATCAGGGCAACTCATTGCCTAAAAATAAAAAAGGACGCTGATTTTTGCAGGTCTTAACAACCACCAAAACCCGTTGAGCTTGACACACACTGGCAAAAAAAAATATTCTACATGTAAACGTTTATTATGCCATTTTCAAAGAAATTTTGCTTCCAATATGCCAGTAGCCCAACGTGCAAGGACCCCAACGTGGCCCGGGCTGCGAGGGCCCTTTATAGCTGCTCGCAGCTCTAGTTATTATTAGGGCCCGAGCAGCGACCGCTGCGAGGTCCCTATTGTTTTTCGTTCGAATTATTATTATTATTATTATTATTATTCTTCTCCGTAAACGATCGCATTTTTGAGTACCTAATCATTCACGAAAACTCACCAAACTTTGCACACTCCTCAGGCCCGGCGAAAAATTTTATATTATGAAGTCGTCATAACAACGCGACTCTATAGCGCCCCCTAGTGTAGAAAAATAAAAACCAAGCCTGGCACGTTTGAGCTAGAGCAACGAAAATTGGCAGGCACGTGTAGCACCCCGAGACGCACAAAAAAGTCTATTGGGACCATGTAGCTAAAATGTACAGGAAATGAGCTATGAATTTTTTTATGTCCAATTTTGGCCTATTTTGGCACATTCACTGTGGTCATGCTTTTTCCCCCTCTGCAAACATTTTTCATCCAATTCACATCAAACTTGGCATTTATCATCTCAAGACCTGAGAGAACAACTGGGCAAAAAGTCTTGCCTTTTCGAAATACTATATGATGGGGGCGGGGCATCAAATATTGTCTTTAAAATTTCATTTGTCCAGAAAGAGCAAATGCTTAATAACTCCCATGTTCAAGCTCCAAAAAATCTCAAACTTCTCAGGCAACGTAATAGTCACGGCCTGAAAACATCTATATGATAAAATTCAGTTATACATACAGCGCCACCTAGTGGTGATAATAAATGTCATACTTTACGTTTTTAGCTACTGCGCTGAGCTCGTTGAAGGGATCCAGTTGAAAGTTGGTCAGAAAAGCCTTAAGATGTTGATCATGCCCCACACCGAATATTGTAACTTTTCACCAAAGGGCGTGGCCGCTACGGTGCCGCAAAGTCTGAAGATTTTTCGTGACAATAAAAGCTGCATGAACTTGACCGAGATGATCCTATCTTCTCAAAATTTCACACATTTGATGAGAGTCCAGCCCTAAAGACATCTACGAACTTATATTTCATCTTACTGATAGCGCCACCTAGTAGCAATTTTTTTTCTTACGAATTTTCTTGTACATTTTTTCTCCAAACACGTTAACTGGACCAACCTCATATTTGCTCAGATGAGGGTTTCGGCCTTCATGATGTCACAACACGAAGTTTGTGAGTTTTCGCGAATCGCTGTGGGCGTGGCTAAGCACTGTTCGCCAAGAAAACAACGCCAGTTTTGAGGGTCTAAACATGCGCAGAAACTCATGAAACTTGGCACACACATCTGGCCTGGTAAAATGAACACTATTTTATTGTTGATTGTGCTCTTTTTACAAAAATGACTCAATAGCGCCCCCTAGAAATTTTTAACGAAGCAGCCCCGATTGTACGTTTAAGCAAGATCAACGAAAATTTTTACGTGTATGAGGGAGCCAAAGACCTACAAAAAAGTCTCTTGTACCAATATGCTAAAATGAACAGGAAGTGAGCTACGAATTTTTGAATGTCCCATTTTTGACGATTTTTGCACATTTTCAGGGGGCATACTTTTGCCCACTTCTCCTACACGTTTTATCCGACTGACTTATGACTTGACCTGGACCATGCCAAGACCTGAGCCAACAACAGACGGAAAAATCTTGACTTTTGTTAATACTATATGATGAGGGCGGGGCATCAAAATTTGTGTTTCGCACTGAAAAAGGATATGCTTAATAACTCCCCGATACATGCTCCAAAAAATCCCAAACTTGACATGTATGTTTATCGTCAAGGCCTGAAGGTATCTCTATGACAACATTCAGTTATATATGCAGCGCCACCTAGTCCTTGAGGCATGAAAAAAAAATACCCCACTTACGGTATTTTGTACAAAAAATGTAAACTCATTCTCAGTGTGATAACTAAGTCATTTAGGAATATTCTTTTACTTTCCACCACTCAAAATATTCACTGGCATCAGACCTAACCAAACATGCATATTTTTGTTATTTAGTTTTATGTATTTTTGATAGCCTCTATGGACATTAAAAGCAGTATCGTGAATGAAGGCTATGCTTAATAACTCCCAGGTACATGCTCCAAAAAATCCCATACTTGAAATGTATATTTATAGTCAAGGCCTAAAGGTATCTCTATGACAAAATTCAGTTATAAATACAGCGCCACCTAGTCCTTGAGGCATAAAAAAAAAAAATGCCTCACTTACGATATTTTTGCAAAAATTGTAAACTCATTCTAAGTGTGATAACTAAGTCATTGATGAATATTCTTTTACTTTCCACCACTCAATATGTTCACTGGCATCAGACCGATCCAAACATACGTATTTTTTATTTAGTTTTATTTATTTTTTGATCGCCTCTATGGACAATAAAAGCAACATTGTGCAATGAGTACGAGCGATGATGCGTGTATATATACTTTTACGAAAAATACCAATCAGGGCAACTCATTGCCTAAAAATAGAAAAAAGACGCTGATTTTTGCAGATCTTAACAATCACCAAAACCCATTGAGCTTGACACACTCATCACACCTGGCAAAAAAAAAAAAAAAAATCCACATGTTTATCATGCCATTTTCAAAGAAATTCTGCTTCCAATGTGCCAGTACCCCAACGTGCAAGTACCCCAACGTGGCCCGGGCTGCGAGGGCCCTTTATAGCTGCTCGCAGCTCTAGTTATTATTCTTCTTCTTCTTCTTCTCCGTAAACGATCGCATTTTTGAGTACCTAAACATTCACGAAAACTCACCAAACTTTGCACACTCCTCAGGCCCGGCGAAAAATTTGATATTATGAAGTCGTCATAACAACGCGACTCTATAGCGCCCCCTAGCGTAGAAAAATAAAAACCAAGCCTGGCACGTTTGAGCTAGAGCAACGAAAATTGGCAGGCACGTGTAGCACCCCGAGACGCACAAAAACGTCTATTGGGACCATGTAGCTAAAATGTACAGGAAATGAGCTATGAATTTTTTTATGTCCAATTTTGGCCTATTTTGGCACATTCACTGTGGTCATGCTTTTTCCCCCTCTGCAAACATTTTTCATCCAATTCACATCAAACTTGGCATTTATCATCTCAAGACCTGAGAGAACAACTGGGCAAAAAGTCTTGCCTTTTCGAAATACTATATGATGGGGGCGGGGCATCAAATATTGTCTTTAAAATTTCATTTGTCCAGAAAGAGCAAATGCTTAATAACTCCCATGTTCAAGCTCCAAAAAATCTCAAACTTCTCAGGCAACGTAATAGTCACGGCCTGAAAACATCTATATGATAAAATTCAGTTATACATATAGCGCCACCTAGTGGTGACAATAAATGTCATACTTTACGTTTTTAGCTACTGCGCTGAGCTCGTTGAAGGGATCCAGTTGAAAGTTGGTCAGAAAAGCCTTAAGATGTTGATCATGCCCAACACCGAATATAGTAACTTTTTGCCAAAGGGCGTGGCCGCTACGGTGCCGCAAAGTCTGAAGATTTTTCGTGACAATAAAAGCTGCATGAACTTGACCGAGATGATCCTATCTTCTCAAAATTTCACACATTTGATGAGAGTCCAGCCCTAAAGACATCTACGAACTTATATTTCATCTTACTGATAGCGCCACCTAGTGGCAATTTTTTTTCTTACGAATTTTCTTGTACATTTTTTCTCCAAACACGTTAACTGGACCAACCTCATATTTGCTCAGATGAGGGTTTCGGCCTTCATGATGTCACAACACGAAGTTTGTGAGTTTTCGCGAATCGCTGTGGGCGTGGCTAAGCACTGTTCGCCAAGAAAACAACGCCAGTTTTGAGGGTCTAAACATGCGCAGAAACTCATGAAACTTGGCACACACATCTGGCCTGGTAAAATGAACAATATTTTATTGTTGATTGTGCTATTTTTACAAAAATGACTCAATAGCGCCCCCTAGAAATTTTTAACGAAGCAGCCCCGATTGTACGTTTAAGCAAGATCTACGAAAATTTTTACGTGTATGAGGGAGCCAAAGACCTACAAAAAAGTCTCTTGGACCCATATGCTAAAATGAACAGGAAGTGAGCTACGAATTTTTGAATGTCCCATTTTTTACGATTTTTGCACATTTTCAGAGGGCATACTTTTGCCCACTTCTCCTACACGTTTTATCCGACTGACTTATGACTTGACCTGGACCATGCCAAGACCTGAGCCAACAACAGACGGAAAAATCTTGACTTTTGGAAATACTATATGATGAGGGCGGGGCATCAAAATTTGTGTTTCGCACTGAAAAAGGATATGCTTAATAACTCCCCGATACAT
The DNA here is from genome assembly GCF_051991245.1 of Festucalex cinctus. NCBI lineage: Eukaryota > Metazoa > Chordata > Actinopteri > Syngnathiformes > Syngnathidae > Festucalex > Festucalex cinctus. The sequence goes on along the minus strand of NC_135419.1, from coordinate 27,444,810 downwards.
GCTCCAAAAAATCCCAAACTTGACATGTATGTTTATCGTCAAGGCCTGAAGGTATCTCTATGACAACATTCAGTTATATATGCAGCGCCACCTAGCCCTTGAGGCATGAAAAAAAAATACCCCACTTACGGTATTTTGTACAAAAAATGTAAACTCATTCTAAGTGTGATAACTAAGTCATTTAGGAATATTCTTTTACCTTCCACCACTCAAAATATTCACTGGCATCAGACCTAACCAAACATACATATTTTTGTTATTTAGTTTTATGTATTTTTGATAGCCTCTATGGACATTAAAAGCAATATCGTGAATGAAGGCTATGCTTAATAACTCCCAGGTACATGCTCCAAAAAATCCCATATTTGAAATGTATATTTAGAGTCAAGGCCTGAATGTATCTCTATGACAAAATTCAGTTATAAATACAGCGCCACCTAGTCCTTGAGGCATAAAAAAAAATGCCTCACTTACGGTATTTTTGCAAAAATTGTAAACTCATTGTAAGTGTGATAACTAAGTCATTTATGAATATTCTTTTACTTTCCACCACTCAATATGTTCACTGGTATCAGACCGATCCAAACATACGTATTTTTTATTTAGTTTTATATCGCCTCTATGGACAATAAAAGCAACATTGTGCAATGAGTACGAGCGATGATGTGTGTATATATACTTTTACGAAAAATACCTATCAGAGCAACTCATTGCCTAAAAATTAAAAAAAGACGCTGATTTTTGCAGATCTTAACAATCACCAAAACCCATTGAGCTTGACACACTCATCACACCTGGCAAAAAAAAAAAAAAAAGTCCACATGTTTATCATGCCATTTTCAAAGAAATTCTGCTTCCAATGTGCCAGTACCCCAATGTGCAAGTTCCCCAACGTGCAAGTACCCCAACGTGGCCCGGGCTGCGAGGGCCCTTTATAGCTGCTCGCAGCTCTAGTTATTATTAGGGCCCGAGCAGCGACCGCTGCGAGGTCCCTATTGTTTTTCAAGGAATTCTTATTATTCTTCTTCTTTTTATTTGTTATTATTCTTTTCCGCAAACAATCACATTTTTGAGACACTAAACGTGAACGAAAACTCACCAAACTTTACACACACGTCAGGCCTGGCGAAAAATTTGATATTTTAAAGTCGCCATAGGTGATAACAGAAAAATGGCTCCATAGCGCCACCTACATAGGTTAAACAGATCCCTGGCCCGCTACGATTGTCCGACGGCTATGAAAATTGTGTGGCACCTGTAGCACATCCAGATGAACAAAAACCTCTTTGATGTGTGTACCCTAAAATAGACAGGAAGTGAGATATGAGTATTTAAATGTCCAATTTTGGCCAATTTTTGCACATTTACAGGGGTCATACTTTTGCCTGCTTCTCCTACACGGTTAATCCAATTGACTTCAAACTTGGGATGTACCATCTCAAGACCTGGGACAACACCATGGTAAAAAATCTAAAGTTTTCGACATACTATATGACGGCGGTGGGGCATCAAATTTAGAGTTTCAAAACTCTTACTAAACGTAGTATTGCCGGTTGTATGTTTAACCTAGAGCTACGAAAATTGGTACACATATGTAACAGACTATGACCTACAAAAAAGTCTGTTGGTGCCATATGCTAAACCCAACAGGAAGTCCGCCAGAGGCGGGGCATCAAATTTTGAGTTTCAAAATTCTTACTTAATGAAGCATTCCCGGCTGTACGTTTCACCTAGAGTTACCAAAATTTAAAGACATATGTAACAGCCCTCAAGGTACAAAAAACTCTTTTTGAACCATATGCTAAACCTAACAGAAAGTCCACCATTTTGATTTACTTTGGAACGTGTTCCCATTTTTTTGGCCATTTCATAGGGGTCCTATTTTAACGAACTCCTCTTACAGAGTTTATCCGATCATCTTCAAACTTGGTGTGATTCATCTTAAGATGTTGAAGATGAAAAGTTATTGAAAGCTTTTTATTTCGCTGCACGCTGTTGTCGTGGCATGCACTTGTTTGCAAAGGAAAAAAAATCTTCTTAATGAAGAATTCTCAGTTGTACGAAGCAGCTAGAGCTACGAAAATTTGTAGACATATGTAACAGCCCACGATGTACAAAAAAGTCTCTTGCTGCTTTGTGCTAAACCCAACAGGAAGTCCCGCAAGGGCCGGGCATCACTTTTTGAGCTAAAAAACTCCTCTTTAACGAAGCATTCCCGGTTGTACCTTTCACCTAGCGCTATGATAATTTGGAGGCATACATAAGAGCCCACGATGTACAAAAAAGTCTTTTAGAACCATATGCTAAGCCAAACAGGAAGTCCGGCATTTTGATTTACTTTGCTATTTGTAGCCATTTTTGGGGGGCCTTTTATAGGCCTCATATTTTCTACAAAACTTATCAGATTGTCTTCATTCTTTGGCATGTTTCATCTGAAGTATTGCCGGTTATACGTTTAATCTAGAGCTACGAAAATTGGTACACATATGTAACAGACTATGATCTACAAAAAAGCCTGTTGGTGCCATATGCTAAACCTAACAGGAAGTCCGCCAGAGGCAGGGCATCAAATTTTGCATTTCAAAATTTTTACTTAATGAAGCATTTCCGGCTGTACGTTTCACCTAGAGTGACCAAAATTTGAAGACATATGTAACAGCCCTCGAGGTACAAAAAACTCTTTTTGAACCATATGCTAAACCTAACAGGAAGTCTGCCATTTTGATTTACTTTGGAACATGTTGCCATTTTTTTGGCCATTTCATAGGGGTCTTATTTTAACGAACTCCTCCTACAGAGTTTATCCGATCATCTTCAAACTTGGTGTGATTCATCTTAAGATGTTGACGATGAAAAGTTATTTAAAGCTTTTTATTTCGTCGCACGCTGTTGTCGTGGCATGCACTGTTGGCAAAGGAAAAAAAAATCCTTCTTAATGCAGCGTTCCCAGTTGGACGAAGCAGCTCGAGCTACAAAAATTTGTAGACATATGTACACATTTGTCCACATATATATATTTACATATGCATGTAAAAAAATTATGTCAGGCTAAACTAAATGGTTGATTAGGCCCCGCACATTTTCACCTTACCATACCCGGTCCTCTTTGCAAAAGGTTTGAACACTCCTGGCCTAAACCTAGGTGTATACTCAAACTATGCACGCACATAAAGCCTGGAACAAAATGTGTAATTTAGAGGGTTCTTGTTTTGTTTTTTGTATTCCTTATATTTCATGTCATTATACTTGACACACTATTTTTACTACTCACTGAATCAGTTATAAGAACATTTAATTGATACAATCCAATCACATCCTAGAGAATTGAAAACACATTCAATCATGAGGTTGTTAAGACACATTTACTTCTGTAGCACTTAACCACAAACAAGTTGCGACATCCCCTGATCTAACCCTCCAACCGGGCAAGGAAAAACTTTCAGGGGTCATATTTTAACGAACCCCTCCTACAAAATTTATCCGACTGTCTTCAAACTTGGTGTGTTTCATCTTAAGATGTTTAAGATGCAAAGTAATCTAAAGTTTTTTATTTTGTAACACGCTGTTGCCATAGCAATGCATTGTTTGTCAAGTGCTGCTTTTTTTTTTTTATACACATGAAAACTCATGGAACTTTGCAAACACATCAGACTTGTCATGAACATGAATTTTCAGAGATTTATTGTGCAATTTGCAATAAATAGCGCCCTCTAGACCTTTTTATGAAGCATTTCCGATTGTATGATTATGCTAGACCTACAAAAAAGTATTATGTAGCCATTTGCCAAACCAAAGAGGAAGTCCGCTATTTTGATTTTATTTTGGGAATTATACATCATTTTTGGCCTTTTTCATTCAACTTTGCACAGACAAGGCATGGAAAAAACTAACATTTTAAATGGTCCTTGTTCCATGTAACAGTTGTCAAGTGCTGCTTTTTTTTTTTTTTATACACATGAAAACTCATGAAACTTTGCAAACACATCAGACTTGTCAGGAACATGAATTTTCAGAGATTTATTGTGCAATTTGCAATAAATAGCGCCCTCTAGACATTTTTATGAAGCATTTCCGATTGTATGATTATGCTAGACCTACAAAAAAGTATTATGTAGCCATTTGCCAAACCAAAGAGGAAGTCCGCTATTTTGATTTTATTTTGGGAATTATACATAATTTTTGGCCTTCTTCATTAAACTTTGCACAGACAAGGCATGGAAAAAACTAACATTTTAAATGGTCCTTGTTCCATGTAACAGTACCCCAACGTGCCAGTACCCTGACGTGCAAGTAACCCAACGTTGTGCTCAATAGCGCCCTCTATGCATTTTTATGGAGCATTTCCAATTGTATGATTCAAGCGATACACAACTAAAGATGACTTGACCTAGATTTGTGAAAACTGGGAGGCATACCTATTAGCTTAAGACCTACAAAAAGTATTCTGTAGCCGTATGCTAAACCTAAAAGGAAGTCCGCCATTTTGAATTTATTTTGGGAATTGCGCACCATATTTTGCGTTTTGATTAAACTTTGCACACACAAGGCTTGTCAAAAACATTTTAGATGGTCTTTATCCTATTTGACAGTACCCCAACGTGCCAGTACCCCGACGTGCAAGTACCCCAACGTGGCACGCCTTTGCTGTAGCGATGCATTGTTTGCAAAGAATTTTTTTTTTATATGATTCAGCTAGATGTGTGAATATTGGGAGGCATACCTATCAGCCGAATACCTCGACAAAGCATTCCATAGCAATGTGAACAAACACAAAAAGCATGGCAAAACATTTACAATTTAGACGGTTTCTTATGAAACAGTACCCTAACGTGCCAGTACCCCGACGTGCAAATACCCCAACGTGGCACGGGTTGCGAGGGCCCTTTATAGCTGCTCGCAGCTCTAGTTCTTATTATTATTCTTCTCCGCAAACAATCGCATTTTTGAGACGCTAAACGTGAACGAAAACTCACCAAACTTTACACGCACATCAGGCCTGGCGAAAAATTTGATATTTTAAAGTCGCCATACATGATAACAGAAAAATGGCTCCATAGCGCCACCTACATAGGTTAAACGGATCCCTGTCCCGCTACGATTGTCCTATGGCGACGAAAATTGTGTGGCACCCGTAGCACATCCAGATGAACAAAAACCTCTTTGATGTGTGTACCCTAAAATAGACAGAAAGTGAGGTATGATCATCTGACTGTCCAATTTTGGCCCAGTTTTGCACATTTACAGGGGTCATACTTTTGCCCGCTTCTCCTACACGGTTAACCCGATTAACTTCAAACTTGGGATGGACCATCTCAACACCTGGGACAACATCATTGTAAAAAATCTAAAGTTTTTGATATACTATATGACGTCGGCGACGCATCAAATTTAGAGTTTAAAAATTCTTACTTCATGAAGCATTGCCGGTTGTACGTTTAATCTAGAGCTACGAAAATTTGTACACATATGTAACAGGCTATGACCTACAAAAAACTCTTTTTGAACCATATGCTAAACCTCACAGGAAGTCCGCCATTTTGATTTATTTTGGAACGTGTTGCCATTTTTTTGGCCATTTCATTGGGGTCTTATTTTAACGAACTCCTCCTACAGTGTTTATCCGATCATCTTCAAACTTGGTGTGATTCATCTTAAGATGTTGAAGATGAAAAGTTATTGAAAGCTTTGTATTTCGTCGCACGCTGTTGTCATGGCATGCACTGTTTGCAAAGGAAAAAAAATATCCTTAAAGAAGCATTGCCAGTTGTACGAAGCAGCTAGAGCTACGAAAATTTGTAGACATATGTAACAGCCCAAGATGTACAAAAAAGTCTCTTGGTGCCCTGTGCTAAACCCAACAGGAAGTCCCCCAGGGGCCGGGCATCACATTTTAAGCTAAAAAACTCCTCTTTAACAAAGCATACCCGGCTGTACGTTTCACCTAGAGTTACCAAAATTTGTAGAGGTATATAACAGCCCTCGAGGTACAAAAAACTCTTTTTGAACCATATGCTAAACCTAACAGGATGTCCGCCATTTTTATTTACTTTGGAATGTGTTGCCATTTTTTGGGCCATTTCATAGGGGTCATATTTTAACGAACTCCTCCTACAGAGTTTATCCGATCATCTTCAAACTTGGTGTGACTCATCTTAAGATGTTGAGGATGAAAAGTTATTGAAAGTTCTTTATTTCGTCGCACGCTGTTGTCGTGGCATGCACTTTTTGCAAAGGAAAAAAATCCCTCTTAATGAAGCATTCCCAGTTGTACGAAGTAGCTAGAGCTACAAAAAATTGTAGACATATGTAACAGCCCACAGTGTACAAAAAAGTCTCTTGGTGCCATGTGCTAAACCCAACAGGAAGTCCCCCAGGGGCCGGGCATCACATTTTGAGCTAGAAAACTCCTCTTTAACGAAGCATTCCCGGTTGTACGTTTCACCTAGCGCGATGATAATTTGCAGGCATACATAAGAGCCCACGATGTACAAAAAAAGTCTCTTGGAACCATGTGATAAACCAAACAGGAAGTCTGCCATTTTGATTTACGATGGGATTTGTTGCCATTTTTTGTGGCCTTTTTCAGTTGTCATATTTTAACGAACTCCTCGTACAAAGTTCATCCGACCGTCTTCAAACTTGGTGTGTTTCATCTTAAGATGTTTAAGATGCAAAGTTATCAAAAGTTTTTTATTTTGTCGCACGCTGCTGCTATAGCGATGCAGTTTGCCAAGTGAAGTGCTGCTTTGTTTTTTTATCTATACATGTGTGAAAACTTATGAAACTTTGCAAACACATCAGACTTGTCATGAACATGAATTTTTAGAGATTTATTGTGCAATTTGCAATAAATAGCGCCCTCTAGACATTTTTATGAAGTATTTCCGATTGTATGATTCTGCTAGATTTGTGAAAATTAGGACAGACCCCTATCAGCCTAATACCTACAAAAAAGTATTATGTAGCCATTTGCCAAACCAAAGAGGAAGTCCGCTATTTTGATTTTATTTTGGGAATTATACATCATTTTTGGCCTCTTTCATTAAACTTTGCACAGACAAGGCATGGAAAAAACTAACATTTTAAATGGTCCTTGTTCCATGTAACAGTACCCCAACGTGCCAGTACCCTGACGTGCAAGTAACCCAACGTTGTGCTCAATAGCGCCCTCTATGCATTTTTATGGAGCATTTCCAATTGTATGATTCAAGCGATACACAACTAAAGATGACTTGACCTAGATTTGTGAAAACTGGGAGGCATACCTATTAGCTTAAGACCTACAAAAAGTATTCTGTAGCCGTATGCTAAACCTAAAAGGAAGTCCGCCATTTTGAATTTATTTTGGGAATTGCACACCATATTTTGCGTTTTGATTAAACTTTGCACATACAAGGCTTGTCAAAAACATTTTAGATGGTCCTTGTCCTATTTGACAGTACCCCAACGTGCCAGTACCCCGACGTGCAAGTACCCCAACGTGGTCCGGGTTGCGAGGGCCCTTTATAGCTGCTCGCAGCTCTAGTTATTCTTCTTCTTCTTTATTCTCCGCAAACAATCGCGATTTTGGGTACCTAAATATTCACGAAAACTCACCGAACTTTGCACACTCCTCAGGTCCGGCGAAAAATTTGATATTATGAAGTCGTTATAACAACGCGACTCTATAGCGCCCCCTAGCATAGAAAAATAAAAACCAAGCCCGGCACGTTTGAGCTAGAGCAACGAAAATTGGTAGGCACGTGTAGCACCCCGAGACGCACAAAAAAGTCTATTGGGACCATGTAGCTAAAATGTACAGGAAGTGAGCTATGAATTTTTTAATGTCCAATTTTGGCCTATTTTGGCACATTCACTGTGGTCATGCTTTTTCCCCCTATGCAAACATTTTTCATCCCATTGACTTCAAACTTGGCATTTATCATCTCAAGACCTAAGAGAACAGCTGGGCAAAAAGTCTTGCCTTTTCGAAATACTATATGACGGGGGCGGGGCATCAAATATTGCCTTTAAAATTTCATTTGTCCAGAAAGAGCAAATGCTGAATAACTCCCATGTACAAGCTCCAAAAAATCTCAAACTTCTCAGGCAACGTAATCGACACGGCCTGAAAACATCTATATGACAAAATTCAGTTCTACATATAGCGCCACCTAGTGGTTACAATAAATGTCATACTTTACGTTTTTAGCTACTGTGCTGAGCTCGTTGAAGGGATCCAGTTGAAAATTGGTCAGAAAAGCCTTAAGATGTTGATCATGCCCCACACCGAATATTGTAACTTTTCGCCAAAGGGCGTGGCCGCTACGGTGACGCAAAGTCTGAAGATTTTTCGTGACAATAAAAGCTGCATTAACTTGACCGAGATGATCCTATCTTCTCAAAATTTCACACATTTGATGAGAGTCCAGCTCTAAAGACATCTACTAACTTACATTTCATCTAACTGATAGCGCCACCTAGTGGCAATTTTTTTTCTTACGAATTTTCTTCTACGTTTTTCTCCAAACACGTTAACTGGACCTACCTCATATTTGCTCAGATGAGGGTTTCGGCCTTCATGATGTCACAACACGAAGTTTGTGAGTTTTCGCGAATTGCTGTGGGCGTGGCTAAGTGCTGTTCGCCAAGAAAACAACGCCAGTTTTGAGGGTCTAAACATGCACAGAAACTCCTGAAACTTGGCACACACATCTGGCCTGGTAAAATGAGCAATATTTTATTGTTGATTGTGCTATTTTTAAAAAAAATGACTCAATAGCGCCCCCTCGAAATTTTTAACGAAGCAGCCCCGGTTGTACGTTTAAGCAAGAACGACGAATATTTTTAGGTGTATGAGGGAGCCCAAGACCTACAAAAAAGTCTCTTGGACCCATATGCTAAAATGAACAGGAAGTGAGCTACGAATTTTTGAATGTCCCATTTTTGACGATTTTTGCACATTCACAGGGGGCAGACTTTTGCCCACTTCTCCTATACGTTTCATCCGACTGAGTTAAGACTTGGCCTGGACCATGTCAAGACCTGAGCCAACGACAGGGGGAAAAATTTTGACTTTTCGAAATACTATATGATGAGGGCGGGGCATCAAAATGTGTGTTTCGCAATGAAAAATGATATGCTTGATAACTCCCCGGTACATGCTCCAAAAAATCCCAAACTTGACATGTATGTTTATCGTCAAGGCCTGAAGTTATCTCTATGACAACATTCAGTTATATATGCAGCGCCACCTAGCCCTTGAGGCATGAAAAGAAAATACCACACATACGGTATTTTGTACAAAAAATGTAAACTAATTCTAAGTGTGATAACTAAGTCATTTATGAATATTCTTTTAGTTTCCACCACTCAAAATGTTCACTGGCATCAGACTTATCCAAACATATATATATTTTTATTTATTTTTGATAGCCTCTATGGACATTAAAAGCAATATCGTGAATGAAGGATATGCTTAATAACTCCACGGTACATGCTCCAAAAAAAATCCCACACTTGACATGTATGCTTATAATCAAGGCCTGAAGGTATCTCTATGACAACATTCAGTTATAAATACAGCGCCACCTAGCCCTTGAGGCTTATATAAAAAAAAATAAAAAATACCCCACATACGGTATTTTGTACAAAAAATGTACAATCATTCTAAGTGTGATAACTAAGTCATTTATGAATATTCTTTTAGTTTCCACCACTCAAATTGTTCACTGGCTTCACACCGATCCAAACGTATGTACGTTTCCATTTTGTTTTATTCATTTTTGATTGCCCCTTTGGACAATAAAAGTAACATTGTGCAATGAGTACAACGAGCGATGATGTATATATACACTTTTACAAAAAATACCAATCAGGGCAACTCATTGCCTAAAAATAAAAAAGGACGCTGATTTTTGCAGGTCTTAACAATCACCAAAACCCGTTGAGCTTGACACACACACTGGCAAAAAAATATTCTACATGTAAACGTTTATTATGCCATTTTCAAAGAAATTTTGCTTCCAATATGCCAGTACCCCAACGTGCCAGTACCCCAACGTGCAAGTACCCCAACGTGCAAGGACCCCAATGTGGCCCGGGCTGCGAGGGCCCTTTATAGCTGCTCGCAGCTCTAGTTATTATTCTTCTTCTTTATTCTCCGCAAACGATCGCGATTTTGGGTACCTAAACATTCACGAAAACTCACCGAACTTTGCACACTCCTCAGGCCCGGCGAAAAATTTGATATTATTAAGTCGTCATAACAATGCGACTCGATAGCGCCCCCTAGCGTAGAAAAATAAAAACCAAGCCCGGCAAGTTTGAGCGAGAGCAACAAAAATTGGCAGGCACGTGTAGCACCCCGAGACGCACAAAAAAGTCTATTGGGACCATGTAGCTAAAATGTACAGGAAGTGAGCTATGAATTTTTTAATGTCCAATTTTGGCCTATTTAGGCACATTCACTGTGGTCATGCTTTTTCCCCCTTTGCAAACATTTTTCATCCAATTGACTTCAAACTTGGCATTTATCATCTCAAGACCTGAGAGAACAACTGGGCAAAACATCTTGCCTTTTTGAAATACTATATGACGGGGGCGGGGCATCAAATATTGCCTTTAAAATTTCATTTGTCCAGAAAGAGCAAATGCTTAATAACTCCCATGTTCAAGCTCCAAAAAATCTCAAACTTCTCAGGCAACGTAATAGTCACGGCCTGAAAACATCTATATGATAAAATTCAGTTATACATATAGCGCCACCTAGTGGTTACAATAAATGTCATACTTTACGTTTTTAGCTACTGTGCTGAGCTTGTTGAAGGGATCCATTTGAAAATTGGTCAAAAAAGCCTTAAGATGTTGATCATGCCCCACACCGAATATTGTAACTTTTCGCCAAAGGGCGTGGCCGCTACTGTGACGCAAAGTCTGAAGATTTTTCGTGAAAATAAAAGCTGCATTAACTTGACCGAGATGATCCTATCTTCTCAAAATTTCACACATTTGATGAGAGTCCAGCCCTAAAGACATCTACTGACTTATATTTCATCTAACTGATAGCGCCACCTAGTGGCATTTTTTTTTCTTACGAATTTTCTTCTACGTTTTTCTCCAAACACGTTAACTGGACCTACCTCATATTTGCTCAGATGAGGGTTTCGGCCTTCATGATGTCACAACACGAAGTTTGTGAGTTTTCGCGAATTGCTGTGGGTGTGGCTAAGCACTGTTCGCCAAGAAAACAACGCCAGTTTTTATGGTCTAAACATGCGCAGAAACTCATGAAACTTGGCACACACATCTGGCCTGGCAAAATGAGCAATATTTTATCATGTATTGTCCTATTTTTACAAAAATGACTCAATAGCGTCCCCTAGAAATTTTTAACGAAGCAGCCCCGATTGTACGTTTAAGCAAGATCTACGAAAATTTTTAAGTGTATGAGGGAGCCAAAGACCTACAAAAAAGTCTCTTGGACCCATATGCTAAAATGAACAGGAAGTGAGCTACGAATTGTTGAATGTCCCATTTTTGACGATTTTTGCACATTTTCAGAGGGCATACTTTTGCCCACTTCTCCTACACGTTTTATCCGACTGACTTATGACTTGACCTGAACCATGCCAAGACCTGAGCCAACAACAGACGGAAAAATCTTGACTTTTGGAAATACTATATGATGAGGGCGGGGCATCAAAATTTGTGTTTCGCACTGAAAAAGGATATGCTTAATAACTCCCCGATACATGCTCCAAAAAATCCCAAACTTGACATGTATGTTTATCGTCAAGGCCTGAAGGTATCTCTATGACAACATTCAGTTATATATGCAGCGCCACCTAGCCCTTGAGGCATGAAAAAAAAATACCCCACTTACGGGATTTTGTACAAAAAATGTAAACTCATTCTAAGTGTGATAACTAAGTCATTTAGGAATATTCTTTTACTTTCCACCACTCAAAATATTCACTGGCATCAGACCTAACCAAACATACATATTTTTGTTATTTAGTTTTATGTATTTTTGATAGCCTCTATGGACATTAAAAGCAATATCGTGAATGAAGGCTATGCTTAATAACTCCCAGGTACATGCTCCAAAAAATCCCATACTTGAAATGTATATTTATAGTCAAGGCCTGAAGGTATCTCTATGACAAAATTCAGTTATAAATACAGCGCCACCTAGTCCTTGAGGCATAAAAAAAAAATGCCTCACTTACGGTATTTTTGCAAAAATTGTAAACTCATTGTAAGTGTGATAACTAAGTCATTTATGAATATTCTTTTACTTTCCACCACTCAATATGTTCACTGGTATCAGACCGATCCAAACATACGTATTTTTTATTTAGTTTTATTTATTTTTTGATCGCCTCTATGGACAATAAAAGCAACATTGTGCAATGAGTACGAGCGATGATGTGTGTATATATACTTTTACGAAAAATACCAATCAGGGCAACTCATTGCCTAAAAATAAAAAATAAGACGCTGATTTTTGCAGATCTTAACAATCACCAAAACCCATTGAGCTTGACACACTCATCACACCTGGCAAAAAAAATAAAAAATCCACATGTTTATCATGCCATTTTCAAAGAAATTCTGCTTCCAATGTGCTAGTACCCCAATGTGCAAGTTCCCCAACGTGCAAGTACCCCAACGTGGCCCGGGCTGCGAGGGCCCTTTAGAGCTGCTCGCAGCTCTAGTTAGGGCCCGAGCAGCGACCGCTGCGAGGTCCCTATTGTTTTTGCAAAAATTATTATTATTATTATTATTATTATTATTATTATTATTATTATTATTATTATTATTATTCTTTATTCTCCGCAAACGATCGCGATTTTGGGTACCTAAACATTCACGAAAACTCACCGAACTTTGCACACTCCTCAGGCCCCCCGAAAAATTTGATATTATTAAGTCGTCATAACAATGAGACTCGATAGCGCCCCCTAGCGTAGAAAAATAAAAACCAAGCCCGGCACGTTTGAGCTAGAGCAACAAAAATTGGCAGGCACGTGTAGCACCCCGAGACGCACAAAAAAGTCTATTGGGATCATGTAGTTAAAATGTACAGGAAGTGAGCTATGAATTTTTTTATGTCCAATTTTGGCCTATTTTGGCACATTCACTGTGGTCATGCTTTTTCCCCCTTTGCAAACATTTTTCATCCAATTGACTTCAAACTTGGCATTTATCATCTCAAGACCTGAGAGAACAACTGGGCAAAACATCTTGCCTTTTTGAAATACTATATGACGGGGGCGGGGCATCAAATATTGCCTTTAAAATTTCATTTGTCCAGAAAGAGCAAATGCATAATAACTCCCATGTTCAAGCTCCAAAAAATCTCAAACTTCTCAGGCAACGTAATAGTCACGGCCTGAAAACATCTATATGATAAAATTCAGTTATACATATAGCGCCACCTAGTGGTTACAATAAATGTCATACTTTACGTTTTTAGCTACTGTGCTGAGCTTGTTGAAGGGATCCATTTGAAAATTGGTCAGAAAAGCCTTAAGATGTTGATCATGCCCCACACCGAATATTGTAACTTTTTGCCAAAGGGTGTGGCCGCTACGGTGACGCAAAGTCTGAAGATTTTTCGTGAAAATAAAAGCTGCATTAACTTGACCGAGATGATCCTATCTTCTCAAAATTTCACACATTTGATGAGAGTCCAGCCCTAAAGACATCTACTGACTTATATTTCATCTAACTGATAGCGCCACCTAGTGGCAATTTTTTTTCTTACGAATTTTCTTCTACGTTTTTCTCCAAACACGTTAACTGGACCTACCTCATATTTGCTCAGATGAGGGTTTCGGCCTTCATGATGTCACAACACGAAGTTTGTGAGTTTTCGCGAATTGCTGTGGGTGTGGCTAAGCGCTGTTCGCCAAGAAAACAACGCCAGTTTTGAGGGTCTAAACATGCACAGAAACTCATGAAACTTGGCACACACATCTGGCCTGGTAAAATGAGCAATATTTTATTGTTGATTGTGCTATTTTTACAAAAATGACTCAATAGCGCCCCCTAGAAGTTTTTAACGAAGCAGCCCCGGTTGTACGTTTAAGCAAGAACGACGAATATTTTTAGGTGTATGAGGGAGCCCAAGACCTACAAAAAAGTCTCTTGGACCCATATGCTAAAATGAACAGGAAGTGAGCTACGAATTTTTGAATGTCCCATTTTTGACGATTTTTGCACATTCACAGGGGGCAGACTTTTGCCCACTTCTCCTACACGTTTCATCTGACTGAGTTAAGACTTGACATGGACCATGTCAAGACCTGAGCCAACGACAGGGGGAAAAATCTTGACCTTTCGAAATACTATATGATGAAGGCGGGGCATCAAAATTTGTGTTTCGCACTGAAAAAGGATATGCTTAATAACTCCCCGGTACATGCTCCAAAAAATCCCAAACTTGACATGTATGTTTATCGTCAAGGCCTGAAGCTATCTCTATGACAACATTCAGTTATATATGTAGCGCCACCTAGCCCTTGAGGCATAAAAAAAAAATACCCCACATACGGTATTTTGTAAAAAAAATGTAAACTCATTCTAAGTGTGATAACTCAGTCATTTATGAATATTCTTTTAGTTTCCACCACTCAAAATGTTCACTGGCATCAGACTTATCCAAACATATATATATTTTTATTTATTTTTGATAGCCTCTGTGGACATTAAAAGCAATATCGTGAATGAAGGATATGCTTAATAACTCCACGGTACATGCTCCAAAAAAAATCCCACACTTGACATGTATGCTTATAATCAAGGCCTGAAGGTATCTCGATGACAACATTCAGTTATAAATACAGCGCCACCTAGCCCTTGAGGCTTATATAAAAAAAAAAAAAACACATACGGTATTTTGTACAAAAAAATGTAAACTCATTCTAAGTGTGATGACTAAGTCATTTATGAATATTCTTTTAGTTTCCACCACTCAAATTGTTCACTGGCTTCACACCGATTCAAACGTATGTACGTTTCCATTTTGTTTTATTCATTTTTGATTGCCCCTTTGGACAATAAAAGTAACATTGTGCAATGAGTACAACGAGCGATGATGTATATATACACTTTTACAAAAAATACCAATCAGGGCAACTCATTGCCTAAAAATAAAAAAGGATGCTGATTTTTGCAGGTCTTAACAATCACCAAAACCCGTTGAGCTTGACACACACTGGCAAAAAAAATATTCTACATGTAAACGTTTATTATGCCATTTTCAAAGAAATTTTGCTTCCAATATGCCAGTACCCCAACGTGCCAGTACCCCAACGTGCCAGTACCCTAACGTGCAAGTACCCCAACGTGCAAGGACTCCAACGTGGCCCGGGCTGCGAGGGCCCTTTATAGCTGCTCGCAGCTCTAGTTAGGGCCCGAGCAGCGACCGCTGCGAGGTCCCTATTGTTTTTGTAAAAATTATTATTATTATTATTATTATTAGGGCCCGAGCAGCGACCGCTGCGAGGTCCCTATTGTTTTTGTAAAAATTATTATTATTAGGGCCCGAGCAGCGACCGCTGCGAGGTCCCTATTGTTTTTCGTTCGAATTATTATTATTATTATTATTATTATTATTATTATTATTATTATTCTCCGTAAACGATCGCATTTTTGAGTACCTAAACATTCACGAAAACTCACCAAACTTTGCACACTCCTCAGGCCCGGCGAAAAATTTGATATTATGAAGTCGTCATAACAACGCGACTCTATAGCGCCCCCTAGCGTAGAAAAATAAAAACCAAGCCTGGCACGTTTGAGCTAGAGCAACGAAAATTGGCAGGCACGTGTAGCACCCCGAGACGCACAAAAAAGTCTATTGGGACCATATAGCTAAAATGTACAGGAAATGAGCTATGAATTTTTTTATGTCCAATTTTGGCCTATTTTGGCACATTCACTGTGGTCATGCTTTTTCCCCCTTTGCAAACATTTTTCATCCAATTGACTTCACACTTGGCATTTATCATCTCAAGACCTAAGAGAACAGTTGGGCAAAAAGTCTTGCCTTTTCGAAATACTATATGACGGGGGCGGGGCATCAAATATTGCCTTTAAAATTTCATTTTTCCAGAAAGAGCAAAAGCTGAATAACTCCCATGTACAAGCTCCAAAAAATCTCAAACTTCTCAGGCAACGTAATAGTCACGGCCTGAAAACATCTATATGACAAAATTCAGTCATACATATAGCGCCACCTAGTGGTTACAATAAATGTCATACTTTACGTTTTTAGCTACTGTGCTGAGCTCGTTGAAGGGATCCAGTTGAAAATTGGTCAGAAAAGCCTTAAGATGTTGATGATGCCCCACACCGAATATTGTAACTTTTCGCCAAAGGGCGTGGCCGCTACGGTGACGAAAAATCTGAAGATTTTTCGTGACAATAAAAGCTGCATTAACTTGACCGAGATGATCCTATCTTCTCAAAATTTCACACATTTGATGAGAGTCCAGCTCTAAAGACATCTACTAACTTACATTTCATCTAACTGATAGCGCCACCTAGTGGCAATTTTTTTTCTTACGAATTTTCTTCTACGTTTTTCTCCAAACACGTTAACTGGACCTACCTCATATTTGCTCAGAGGAGGGTTTCGGCCTTCATGATGTCACAACACGAAGTTTGTGAGTTTTCGCGAATTGCTGTAGGCGTGGCTAAGCGCTGTTCGCCAAGAAAACAACGCCAGTTTTGAGGGTCTAAACATGCACAGAAACTCCTGAAACTTGGCACACACATCTGGCCTGGTAAAATGAGCAATATTTTATTGTTGATTGTGCTATTTTTACAAAAATGACTCAATAGCGCCCCCTAGGAATTTTTAATGAAGCAGCCCCGGTTGTACGTTTAAGCAAGATCTACGAAAATTTTTAGGTGTATGAGGGAGCCCAAGACCTACAAAAAAGTCTCTTGGACCCATATGCTAAAATGAACAGGAAGTTGGCTACGAATTTTTGAATGTCCCATTTTTGACTATTTTTGCACATTCACAGGGGGCAGACTTTTGCCCACTTCTCCTACACGTTTCATCTGACTGAGTTAAGACTTGACCTGGACCATGTCAAGACCTGAGCCAACGACAGGGGGAAAAATCTTGACCTTTCGAAATACTATATGATGAAGGCGGGGCATCAAAATTTGTGTTTCGCACTGAAAAAGGATATGCTTAATAACTCCCCGGTACATGCTCCAAAAAATCCCAAACTTGACATGTATGTTTATCGTCAAGGCCTGAAGCTATCTCTATGACAACATTCAGTTATATATGCAGCGCCACCTAGCCCTTGAGGCATAAAAAAAAAATACCCCACATACGGTATTTTGTACAAAAAATGTAAACTCATTCTAAGTGTGATAACTAAGTCATTTATGAATATTCTTTTAGTTTCCACCACTCAAAATGTTCACTGGCATCAGACTTATCCAAACATATATATATTTTTATTTATTTTTGATAGCCTCTATGGACATTAAAAGCAATATCGTGAATGAAGGATATGCTTAATAACTCCACGGTACATGCTCCAAAAAAAATCCCACACTTGACATGTATGCTTATAATCAAGGCCTGAAGGTATCTCTATGACAACATTCAGTTATAAATACAGCGCCACCTAGCCCTTGAGGCTTATATAAAAAAAATAAAAAATACCCCACATACGGTATTTTGTACAAAAAATGTACACTCATTCTAAGTGTGATAACTAAGTCATTTATGAATATTCTTTTAGTTTCCACCACTCAAATTGTTCACTGGCTTCACACCGATCCAAACGTATGTACGTTTCCATTTTGTTTTATTCATTTTTGAATGCCCCTTTGGACAATAAAAGTAACATTGTGCAATGAGTACAACGAGCGATGATGTGTATATACACTTTTACAAAAAAATACCAATCAGGGCAACTCATTGCCTAAAAATAAAAAAGGACGCTGATTTTTGCAGGTCTTAACAATCACCAAAACCCGTTGAGCTTGACACACACACTGGCAAAAAAATATTCTACATGTAAACGTTTATTATGCCATTTTCAAAGAAATTTTGCTTCCAATATGCCAGTACCCAAATGTGCCAGTACCCCAACGTGCAAGTACCCCAACGTGCAAGGACCCCAACGTGGCCCGGGCTGCGAGGGCCCTTTATAGCTGCTCGCAGCTCTAGTTACTATTATTAGGGCCCGAGCAGCGACCGCTGCGAGGTCCCTATTGTTTTTGTAAAAATTCTTCTTCTTCTTCTTCTTCTTCTTCTTCTTCTTCTTCTTTATTCTCCGCAAACGATCGCGATTTTGGGTACCTAAACATTCACGAAAACTCACCGAACTTTGCACACTCCTCAGGCCCGGCGAAAAATTTGATATTATTAAGTCGTCATAACAATGCGACTCGATAGCGCCCCCTAGCGTAGAAAAATAAAAACCAAGCCCGGCACGTTTGAGCTAGAGCAACAAAAATTGGCAGGCACGTGTAGCACCCCGAGACGCACAAAAAAGTCTATTGGGACCATGTAGCTAAAATGTACAGGAAGTGAGCTATGAATTTTTTAATGTCCAATTTTGGCCTATTTTGGCACATTCACTGTGGTCATGCTTTTTCCCCCTTTGCAAACATTTTTCATCCAATTGACTTCAAACTTGGCATTTATCATCTCAAGACCTGAGAGAACAACTGGGCAAAACATCTTGCCTTTTTGAAATACTCTATGACGGGGGCGGGGCATCAAATATTGCCTTTAAAATTTAATTTGTCCAGAAAGAGCAAATGCTTAATAACTCCCATGTTCAAGCTCCAAAAAATCTCAAACTTCTCAGGCAACGTAATAGTCACGGCCTGAAAACATCTATATGATAAAATTCAGTTATACATATAGCGCCACCTAGTGGTTACAATAAATGTCATACTTTACGTTTTTAGCTACTGTGCTGAGCTTGTTGAAGGGATCCATTTGAAAATTGGTCAGAAAAGCCTTAAGATGTTGATCATGCCCCACACCGAATATTGTAACTTTTCGCCAAAGGGCGTGGCCGCTACGGTGACGCAAAGTCTGAAGATTTTTTGTGAAAATAAAAGCTGCATTAACTTGACCGAGATGATCCTATCTTCTCAAAATTTCACACATTTGATGAGAGTCCAGCCCTAAAGACATCTACTGACTTATATTTCATCTAACTGATAGCACCACCTAGTGGCAATTTTTTTTCTTACGAATTTTCTTCTACGTTTTTCTCCAAACACGTTAACTGGACCTACCTCATATTTGCTCAGATGAGGGTTTCGGCCTTCATGATGTCACAACACGAAGTTTGTGACTTTTCGCGAATTGCTGTGGGTGTGGCTAAGCGCTGTTCGCCAAGAAAACAACGCCAGTTTTGAGGGTCTAAACATGCACAGAAACTCATGAAACTTGGCACACACATCTGGCCTGGTAAAATGAGCAATATTTTATTGTTGATTGTGCTATTTTTACAAAAATGACTCAATAGCGCCCCCGAGAAGTTTTTAACGAAGCAGCCCCGGTTGTACGTTTAAGCAAGAACGACGAATATTTTTAGGTGTATGAGGGAGCCCAAGACCTACAAAAAAGTCTCTTGGACCCATGTGCTAAAATGAACAGGAATTTAGCTACGAATTTTTGAATGTCCCATTTTTGACTATTTTTGCACATTCACAGGGGGCAGACTTTTGCCCACTTCTCCTACACGTTTCATCTGACTGAGTTAAGACTTGACCTGGACCATGTCAAGACCTGAGCCAACGACAGGGGGGAAAATCTTGACCTTTCGAAATACTATATGATGAAGGCGGGGCATCAAAATTTGTGTTTCGCACTGAAAAAGGATATGCTTAATAACTCCCCGGTACATGCTCCAAAAAATCCCAAACTTGACATGTATGTTTATCGTCAAGGCCTGAAGCTATCTCTATGACAACATTCAGTTATATATGCAGCGCCACCTAGCCCTTGAGGCATAAAAAAAAAATACCCCACATACGGTATTTTGTACAAAAAATGGAAACTCATTCTAAGTGTGATAACTAAGTCATTTATGAATATTCTTTTAGTTTCCACCACTCAAAATGTTCACTGGCATCAGACTTATCCAAACATATATATATTTTTATTTATTTTTGATAGCCTCTGTGGACATTAAAAGCAATATCGTGAATGAAGGATATGCTTAATAACTCCACGGTACATGCTCCAAAAAAAATCCCACACTTGACATGTATGCTTATAATCAAGGCCTGAAGGTATCTCGATGACAACATTCAGTTATAAATACAGCGCCACCTAGCCCTTGAGGCTTATATAAAAAAAAAAAAAATACCCCACATACGGTATTTTGTACAAAAAATGTACACTCATTCTAAGTGTGATAACTAAGTCATTTATGAATATTCTTTTAGTTTCCACCACTCAAATTGTTCACTGGCTTCACACCGATCCAAACGTATGTACGTTTCCATTTTGTTTTATTCATTTTTGATTGCCCCTTTGGACAATAAAAGTAACATTGTGCAATGAGTACAACGAGCGATGATGTGTATATACACTTTTACAAAAAATACCAATCAGGGCAACTCATTGCCTAAAAATAAAAAAGGACGCTGATTTTTGCAGGTCTTAACAATCACCAAAACCCGTTGAGCTTGACACACACACTGGCAAAAAAATATTCTACATGTAAAGGTTTATTATGCCATTTTCAAAGAAATTTTGCTTCCAATATGCCAGTACCCCAACGTGCCAGTACCCCAACGTGCAAGGACCCCAACGTGGCCCGGGCTGCGAGGGCCCTTTATAGCTGCTCGCAGCTCTAGTTCTTATTATTCTTCTCCGCAAACAATCGCATTTTTGAGACACTAAACGTGACCGAAAACTCACCAAACTTTACACGCACATCAGGCCTGGCGAAAAATTTGATATTTTAAAGTCGCCATACATGATAACAGAAAAATGGCTCCTTAGCGCCCCCTACATAGGTTAAACGGATCCCTGTCCCGCTACGATTGTCCGACGGCTATGAAAATTGTGTGGCACCTGTAGCACATCCCAATGAACAAAAACCTCTTTGAAGTGTGTACCCTAAAATAGACAGAAAGTGAGGTATGAGTATTTAAATGTCCAATTTTTGCCAATTTTTGCACATTTACAGGGGTCATACTTTTGCCCGCTTCTCCTACACGGTTAACCCGATTGACTTCAAACTTGGGATGGACCATCTCAACACCTGGGACAACATCATTGTGAAAAATGAAAAGTTTTTGATATACTATATGACGGCGGCGGCGCATCAAATTTAGAGTTTAAAAATTCTTACTTCACGAAGCATTGCCGGTTGTACGTTTAATCTAGAGCTACGAAAATTGGTACACATATGTAACAGGCTATGACCTACAAAAAACTCTTTTTGAACCATATGCTAAACCTAACAGGAAGTCCACCATTTTGATTTATTTTGGAACGTGTTGCCATTTTTTTGGCCATTTCATTGGGGTCTTATTTTAACGAACTCCTCCTACAGTGTTTATCCGATCATCTTCAAACTTGGTGTGATTCATCTTAAGATGTTGAAGATGAAAAGTTATTGAAAGCTTTGTATTTCGTCGCACGCTGTTGTCATGGCATGCACTGTTTTTAAAGGAAAAAAATATCCTTAAAGAAGCATTCCCATTTGTACGAAGCAGCTAGAGCTACGAAAATTTGTAGACATATGTAACAGCCCAAGATGTACAAAAAAGTCTCTTGGTGCCCTGTGCTAAACCCAACAGGAAGTCCCCCAGGGGCCGGGCATCACATTTTGAGCTAAAAAACTCCTCTTTAACAAAGCATACCCGGCTGTACGTTTCACCTAGAGTTACCAACATTTGTAGAGGTATATAACAGCCCTCGAGGTACAAAAAACTCTTTTTGAACCATATGCTAAACCTAACAGGGCGTCCGCCATTTTGATTTACTTTGGAATGTGTTGCCATTTTTTTTGGCCATTTCATAGGGGTCATATTTTAACAAACTCCTCCTACAGAGTTTATCCGATCATCTTCAAACTTGGTGTGATTCATCTTAAGATGTTGAAAATGAAAAGTTATTGAAAGTTTTTTATTTCATCACACGCTGTTGTCGTGGCATGCACTTTTTGCAAAGGAAAAAAATCCTTCTTAATGAAGCATTCCCAGTTGTACGAAGCAGCTAGAGCGACGAAAAATTGTAGACATATGTAACAGCCCAGGATGTACAAAAAAGTCTCTTGGTGCCATGTGCTAAACCCAACAGGAAGTCCCCCAGGGGCCGGGCATCACATTTTGAGCTAAAAAACTCCTCTTTAACGAAGCATTCCCGGTTGTACGTTTCACCTAGCGCTATGATAATTTGCAGGCATACATAAGAGCCCATGATGTACAAAAAAAAGTCTCTTGGAACCATGTGCTAAACCAAACAGGAAGTCTGCCATTTTGATTTATGATGGGATTTGTTGCCATTTTTTGTGGCCTTTTTCAGGGGTCATATTTTAACGAACCCCTCCTACAAAATTTATCCGACTGTCTTCAAACTTGGTGTGTTTCATCTTAAGATGTTTAAGATGCAAAGTTTTTTTTATACACATGAAAACTCGTGAAACTTTGCAAACACATCAGACTTGTCATGAACATGAATTTTCAGAGATTTATTGTGCAATTTGCAATAAATAGCGCCCTCTAGACATTTTTACGAAGCATTTCCGATTGTATGATTTTGCTAGACCTACAAAAAAGTATTATGTAGCCATTTGCCAAACCAAAGAGGAAGACCGCTATTTTGATTTTATTTTGGGAATTATACATCATTTTTGGCCTTTTTCATGAAACTTTGCACAGACAAGGCATGGAAAAAACTAACATTTTAAATGGTCCTTGTTCCATGTAACAGTACCCCAACGTGCCAGTACCCCGACGTGCAAGTAACCCAACGTTGTGCTCAATAGCGCCCTCTATGCATTTTTATGGAGCATTTCCAATTGTATGATTCAAGCGATACACAACTAAAGATGACTTGACCTAGATTTGTGAAAACTGGGAGGCATACCTATTAGCTTAAGACCTACAAAGAGTATTCTGTAGCCGTATGCTAAACCTAAAAGGAAGTCCGCCATTATGAATTTATTTTGGGAATTGCGCACCATATTTTGCGTTTTGATTAAACTTTGCACACACAAGGCTTGTCAAAAACATTTTAGATGGTCCTTGTCCTATTTGACAGTACCCCAACGTGCCAGTACCCCGACGTGCAAGTACCCCAACGTGGCCCGGGTTGCGAGGGCCCTTTATAGCTGCTCGCAGCTCTAGTTATTATTATTATTATTAGGGCCCGAGCAGCGACCGCTGCGAGGTCCCTATTGTTTTTGTAAAAATTATTATTAGGGCCCGAGCAGCGGTGGCGGTGGTGCCGCTGCGAGGCCCTATTGTTTTTGTAGGAATTCTTCTTCTTCTTATTATTATTATTAGGGCCCGAGCAGCGGCGGCGGCGGTGCCGCTGCGAGGCCCTATAGTTTTGGTAGGAATTCTTCTTATTAGGGCCCGAGCAGCGGCGGCGGCGGTGCCGCTGCGAGGCCCTATTGTTTTTGTAGGAATTCTTCTTATTGTTATTATTATTCTTCTCCGCAAACAATCGCATTTTTGAGACACTAAACGTGAACGAAAACTCACCAAACTTTACACGCACATCAGGCGTGGCGAAAAATTTGATATTTTAAAGTCGCCATACATGATAACAGAAAAATGGCTCTGTAGCGCCACCTACATAGGTTTAACGGATCCCTGTCCTGCTACGATTGTCCTACGGCTACGAAAATTGTGTGGCACCTGTAGCAAATCCAGATGAACAAAAACCTCTTTGATAGTTGTACCCTAAAATAGACAGGAAGTGAGGTATGATCATTTGAATGTCCAATTTTGGCCTATTTTTGCACATTTACAGGGGTCATACTTTTGCCCACTTCTCCTACACGGTTAACCCGATTGAGTTCAAACTTGGGATGTACCATCTCAACACCTGGGACAACACCATGGTAAAAAATCTAAAGTTTTTGACATACTATATATATGATGGCGGCGGGGCATCAAATTTAGAGTTTCAAAATTCTTACTTTACGTAGTATTGCCGGTTGTACGTTTAACCTAGAGCTACGAAAATTGGTACACATATGTAACAGACTATGATCTACAAAAAAGTCTGTTGGTGCCATATGCTAAACCCAACAGGAAGTCCACCAGAGGCGGGGCATCAAATTTTGCGTCTCAAAATTCTTACTTAATGAAGCATTCCCGGCTGTACGTTTCACCTAGAGTTACCAAATTTTGAAGACATATGTAACAGCCCTCAAGGTACAAAAAAGTCTTTTTGAACCATATGCTAAACCTAACAGGAAGTCAGCCATTTTGATTTAATTTGTAACGCGTTGCCATTTTTTTGGCCGTTTCATAGGGGTCTTATTTTAACGAACTCCTCCTACAGAGTTTATCCAATCGTCTTCAAACTTGGTGTGATTCATCTTAAGATGTTGAAGATGAAAAGTTATTGAAAGCTTTTTATTTCGTCGCACGCTGTTGTCGTGGTATGCACTTTTTGCAAAGGAAAAAATTCCTTCTTAATGAAGCATTCCCAGTTGTACGAAGCAGCTAGAGCGACGAAAAATTGTAGACATATGTAACAGCCCTCAAGGTACAAAAAACTCTTTTTGAACCATATGCTACCCCTAAGAGGAAGTCCACCATTTTGATTTACTTTGAAACTTGTTGCCATTTTTTGGACATTTCATAGGGGTATTATTTTAACGAACTCCTCCTACAGAGTTGATACGATCATCTTCAAACTTGGTGTGATTCATCTTAAGATGTTGAAGATGAAAAGTTATTGAAAGCTTTTTATTTCGACGCACGCTGTTGCCGTGGCATGCACTTTTTGCAAAGGAAAAAAAAATCCTTCTTCATGAAGAATTCCCAGTTGTACAAAGCAGCTGGAGCTACAAAAATTTGGAGGCATATGTAACAGCCCACGATGTACAAAAAAGTCTTTGGGTGTTATGTGCTAAACCCAACAGGAAGTCCCCCAGGGGCCGGGCATCACATTTTGAGCTCAAAAACTCCTCTATAACGAAGCATTCCCGGTTGTACGTTTCACCTAGCACTATTATAATTTGGAGGGATACATAAGAACCCACGACGTACAAAAAAGTCTCTTGGAATCATATGCTCAACCAAACAGGAAGTTTTGATTTACGTTGGGATTTGTAGCCATTTTTTGTGGCCTTTTTTAGGGGTCATATTTTAACGAACTCCTCCTACAAAATGTATCCGACCGTCTTCAAACTTGGTGTTTCATCTTAAGATGTTTAAGATGCAAACTTATCTAAAGTTTTTTATTTTGTCGCACGCCGTTGCCATAGCGATGCATTGTTTGCCAAGTAAAATGCTGCTTTTTTTTGTCTAAACATGTGCGAAAACTCATGAAACTTTGCACACACATCAGACTTGCCATGAACATATGCACAAATACTTTATAGATTTCTTGTGCAATTTGCAATAAATGGCTCAATAGCGCCCTCTAGATATTTTTATGAAGCTTTTGCGATTGTATGATTCAGCTATTCAGCTAAACTCATGAAACTTTGTACACACATCAAACAGGAAGTCTGCCATTTTGATTTACTTTGGGATTTGTAGCCATTTTTGGGGCCTTTATAGGGGTCATATTTTCTACAAAACTTACATCTTGAGATCGAAAGCTTTTTATTTGTTCATACGATGTTGCTGTAGCATACACTGCTTACAAAGACAAATATTGTTTTTGAGAGTCTAAACATGGGTGAAAACTCATGAAACTTTGCACAGGTCAGACCTGTCATGAACATGAATATTTTACAAATTCCTAGTGTAGTTTCCACCAAATGGCTCAATAGTACTTTTTACACATTTTATTAATGAAGCGTTCCCTATTGCATGAATCACCTTCATTTGTGAAAATTGGAAGGCATACTTATGTGCACACAGATGCATGCATATTTTTTTAAATGATTAATTTCAGATATGTTATTGCTAAAATGTGATGTGACATGCCAACAATGATAGATTAAGTATTTCATACACTTGTCTATTTATATTTCTTAGTGAATAAATTATGGGAACATTGAAATCGATAAATCCAATCTGCAACCTTGGAGAATTGAAAACAAATTCTATCGTGAAGTTGTTAAGACATTTATTTAACTATAAACAAGTTGTGACATCCCCTGATCTAACCCTCCAACCGGGCAAGGAAAAACTAAAAAAAAACCATTTGGGGAAAAAGGGAGAAACCTTGAGAAGGGGCCACAGATGGAGAGAATCCCCCTTCCAGGATGACCAGGCTGCAATGGATGACACATGGACAACATTTCACAGATACAGTAGTATGGTGCTATACAATATTAGCTCAAAAACAACAAAGTCATTTTATTGAGATGAAGCGCTGCAGAGACCAAAGTGACTCTTGCTCAGGCCCCGGTCTGGTGAGTCGATGTAGATTTCTCCATAGTAATGCCTCTGGGGAAATGGTCCACCTCAGATCTTGTCCCGGTCCGTCAGTGCAGAATCCATACAGCAAAAACGTCACACTCTTTCATCACCGCCTAGCCCCGTCTCCAAGCAGGATGTGGCGGCGGGCAAAAGAGAGGACAAGCGGTAGTCAAACAGGCAAATATATGCTTTTCAAAAATGTATTAGAAGTTTGAAGTTGAGATATAAACAAAACAGTGTCTAGTTGACATGTCAACATTTATACACAGGTAGAACCTCCAATTTCCACAGGTAGTGTACGTGAAACATCTTTAACAAAAGTATGATGTCAGTATCAGTCTCACAAGTCAATGCCATAATATAAATGTTGGTACGCAAAAAGTTATTTTCACAGAATTACATCATTTGACATCATTTTTTTTTTCATTTGTTTATTTTTTTAAAAAATGGGACAGAACATATTAATGAACATTTACAAATGTAAATATGTGTAAGATTATAGCCGTTTGAGTAATTTGCATCCCTTGTCCCATTGGCAGGAAGGTCCCCAAAGTGGGGACAGGATAGAGTAAAAACAATTAAAAGAGGAAAAAATAAAAGAATAAGACATAAAAATACATAAAATACTATTGCCATCACCATAAAATACTTAGTTGTATTACATTTCTATAACAAAAACAGGGCCAATCACACACTACTAAGGATTACATTACAGGCAGCTGGAAAACTGCTTTCATTCAATGTTATGTTGACAGATTTGCTTTACAAATAGCCATGCTCTGAAATACTTAGAAAATAATGATATATTTAGCAATTCTCGTATTGTACTTGGTATGTAGTTCCATGTTTGTGATGAGCGATAGAAGGTAGCTTGACCAAAAGCAGTTTTCCTGAGTGGCACTTTGAAGTCACCCCGAGAGCCAGCTCTGGTTGAGCTATTAGAGTCCCTCTGAACAAACTGTAATAATGGTGGTGGAGCTTTACCATGGAAAATTTTGTAAACAAGGACACAATCAGTATATTTTACAATGTTTTCCCAGTTAAAAGGCCATACTTTTTCAGGATATGACAATGATGATATGTTGTTGTTGTTGTTGTTGTTGTTGTTTTTTGTCAAGTACTTTTATGGCTTGTTTATAGGGCTTGTTTTATTTTAAAAGTATGAGGATTCAGTTACCGGTAATTTGTTCTGGAACGACATCCCTATAGGTTGACACCTTTGTAAATCTGAGTGTATAAAATGTTAGTTTTTTGGATCATTATTCATACATTTATGTGTAAAAGAACACACAAGCCCTTCGTGATCACTGAAATATGTTGGTACAACTATTGATTTTACATCATAAAATTGAGTTTTTACATACACATGATCAATTTGTGTACCTTTTTCTGTCGTGGGTTCTCCAACAAGCTGAGAATACCCTCTGTCTGTTACAAATTTGCAGATTGTGGTTGATTTTAGAAGATCATCATTGAAATCTCCCATGACAGCTATTGTGTTACTTTGAGGATCTAGTTAGGGCCCGAGCAGCGGCGTCGGCGGTGCCGCTGCGAGGCCCTATTGTTTTTGTAGGAATTCTTCTTATTAGGGCCCGAGCAGCGGCGGCGGCGGTGCCGCTGCGAGGCCCTATTGTTTTTGTAGGAATTCTTATTATTATTAGGGCCCGAGCAGCGACCGCTGCGAGGTCCCTATTGTTTTTCAAGGAATTCTTATTATTCTTCTTTTTAGGGCCCGAGCAGCGACCGCTGCGAGGTCCCTATTGTTCCTGAAGGAATTCTTATTATTATTCTTCTTCTTCTTTTTCTTTGTTATTATTCTTTTCCGCAAACAACCACATTTTTGAGGCACTCAACATGAACGAAAACTCACCAAACTTTACACGGAGATCGGGCCTGGCGAAAAATTTGATATTTTAAAGTCGCCATACGTGATAACAGAAAAATGGCTCTGTAGCGCCACCTACATAGGTTTAACGGATCCCTGTCCCGCTACGATTGTCCTATGGCTACGAAAATTGTGTGGCACCTGTAGCACATCCAGATGAACAAAAACCTCTTTGATATGTGTACCCTAAAATAGACAGGAAGTGAGGTATGAGTATTTGAATGTCCAATTTTGGCCCATTTTTGCACATTTACAGGGGTCATACTTTTGCCCGCTTCTCCTACACGGTTAACCCGATTGACTTCAAACTTGGGCTGTACCATCTCAAGACCTGGGACAACATCATGGTAAAAAATCTAAAGTTTTTGACATACTATATGACGGTGGCGGGGCATCAAATTTACAGTTTCAAAATTCTTACTTAACAAAGCATTGCCGTGGTACGTTTAATTGAGAGCCACGAAAATTGGTACACATATGTAACAGACTATGATCTACAAAAAACTCTTTTTGAACCATATGCTAAACCTAACAGGAAGTCCGCCAGAGGCGAGGCATCAAATTTTGTGTTTCAAAATTCTTATTTAATGAAGCATTCCCGGCTGTACATTTCACCTAGAGTTACCAACATTTGAAGACATAGGTAACAGCCCTCAAGGTACAAAAAACTCTTTTTGAACCATATGCTAAACCGAACAGGAAGTCCGCCATTTTGATTTACTTTGGAACGTGTTGCCATTTTTTGGGCCATTTCATAGGGGTCTTATTTTAACGAACTCCTCCTACAGAGTTTATCCGATCATCTCCAAACTTGGTGTGATTCATCTTAAAATGTTGAAGATGAAAAGTTATTGAAAGCTTTTTATTTCGTCGCACGCTGTTGCCGTGGCATGCACAGTTTGCAAAGAAAAAATTCCCTCTTAATGAAGCATTCACAGTTGTACGAAGCAGCGAGAGCTACGAAAATTTGGAGACAAATTTAACAGCCCACAATGTACAAAAAAGTCTCTTGGTGCCATGTGCTAAACCCAACAGGAAGTCCCGTAAGGGCCGGTCATCACATTTTGAGGTAAAAAACTCCTCTTTAACGAAGCATTCCCGGTTGTACGTTTCACCTAGCGCTATGATAATTTAGAGGCATACATAAGAGCCCACGATGTACAAAATAGTCTCTTGGAACCATCTTCCAAAACAAACAGGAAGTCCGCCATTTTGATTTACGTTGGGATTTGTAGCCATTTTTTGTGGCCTTTTTTAGGGGTCATATTTTAACGAACTCCTCCTACAAAATTTATCCGACTGTCTTCAAACTTGGTGTGCTTCATCTTAAGATGTTTAAGATACAAAGTTATCGAAAGTTATTTATTTTGTCCCACGCCGTTTCATGGCGATGCATTGTTTGCCAAGTAAAATGCTGCTTTTTTTTTTTTTGGTCTAAACATGTGCAAAAACTCATGAAACTTTACACACACATCAGGCTTGTCATAAGCATGAATATTTTAGAGATTTCTTATTAAATTTGCAATAAATGCTTCAATAGCGCCCTCTAGACATTTTTATGAAGTCTTTCCGATTATATGATTCAGCTAGATGTGTGAATATTGGCAGGCATGCCTAATATATTCAAAAAGTATTCTATATAGCCAATGTGCCAATCCATTTTGATTTTATTTTGTTAATTGTGCATCATTTTTGGCCTTTCCATGAAACTTTACAAACACAAAGCATGGCAAAAACGTTTAAAATTTAGATGGTTTCCTATTTGACAGTACCCCAACATGCCAGTACCCCGACGTGCAAATACCCCAACGTGGCCCGGGTTGCGAGGGCCCTTTATAGCTGCTCGCAGCTCTAGTTATTATTATTCTTCTTCTTCTTTATTCTCCGCAAACGATCGCGATTTTGGGTACCTAAACATTCACGAAAACTCACCGAACTTTGCACACTCCTCAGGCCCGGCGAAAAATTTGATATTATTAAGTCGTCATAACAATGCGACTCGATAGCGCCCCCTAGCGTAGAAAAATAAAAACCAAGCCCGGCACGTTTGAGCTAGAGCAACAAAAATTGGCAGGCACGTGTAGCACCCCGAGACGCACAAAAAAGTCTATTGGGACCATGTAGCTAAAATGTACAGGAAGTGAGCTATGAATTTTTTTATGTCCAATTTTGGCCTATTTTGGCACATTCACTGTGGTCATGCTTTTTCCCCCTTTGCAAACATTTTTCATCCAATTGACTTCAAACTTGGCATTTATCATCTCAAGACCTGAGAGAACAACTGGGCAAAACATCTTGCCTTTTTGAAATACTATATGACGGGGGCGGGGCATCAAATATTGCCTTTAAAATTTCATTTGTCCAGAAAGAGCAAATGCTTAATAACTCCCATGTTCAAGCTCCAAAAAATCTCAAACTTCTCAGGCAACGTAATAGTCACGGCCTGAAAACATCTATATGATAAAATTCAGTTATACATATAGCGCCACCTAGTGGTTACAATAAATGTCATACTTTACGTTTTTAGCTACTGTGCTGAGCTTGTTGAAGGGATCCATTTGAAAATTGGTCAGAAAAGCCTTAAGATGTTGATCATGCCCCACACCGAATATTGTAACTTTTCGCCAAAGGGCGTGGCCGCTACGGTGACGCAAAGTCTGAAGATTTTTCGTGAAAATAAAAGCTGCATTAACTTGACCGAGATGATCCTATCTTCTCAAAATTTCACACATTTGATGAGAGTCCAGCCCTAAAGACATCTACTGACTTATATTTCATCTAACTGATAGCGCCACCTAGTGGCAATTTTTTTTCTTACGAATTTTCTTCTACGTTTTTCTCCAAACACGTTAACTGGACCTACCTCATATTTGCTCAGATGAGGGTTTCGGCCTTCATGATGTCACAACACGAAGTTTGTGAGTTTTCGCGAATTGCTGTGGGTGTGGCTAAGCGCTGTTCGCCAAGAAAATAACGCCAGTTTTGAGGGTCTAAACATGCACAGAAACTCATGAAACTTGGCACACACATCTGGCCTGGTAAAATTAGCAATATTTTATTGTTGATTGTGCTATTTTTACAAAAATGACTCAATAGCGCCCCCTAGAAGTTTTTAACGAAGCAGCCCCGGTTGTACGTTTAAGCAAGAACGACGAATATTTTTAGGTGTATGAGGGAGCCCAAGACCTACAAAAAAGTCTCTTGGACCCATATGCTAAAATGAACAGGAAGTGAGCTACGAATTTTTGAATGTCCCATTTTTGACAATTTTTGCACATTCACAGGGGGCAGACTTTTGCCCACTTCTCCTACACGTTTCATCTGACTGAGTTAAGACTTGACCTGGACCATGTCAAGTCCTGAGCCAACGACAGGGGGAAAAATCTTGACCTTTCGAAATACTATATGATGAAGGCGGGGCATCAAAATTTGTGTTTCGCACTGAAAAAGGATATGCTTAATAACTCCCCGGTACATGCTCCAAAAAATCCCAAACTTGACATGTATGTTTATCGTCAAGGCCTGAAGCTATCTCTATGACAACATTCAGTTATATATGCAGCGCCACCTAGCCCTTGAGGCATAAAAAAAAAATACCCCACATACGGTATTTTGTACAAAAAATGTCAACTCATTCTGAGTGTGATAACTAAGTCATTTATGAATATTCTTTTAGTTTCCACCACTCAAAATGTTCACTGGCATCAGACTTATCCAAACATATATATTTTTTTATTTATTTTTGATAGCCTCTGTGGACATTAAAAGCAATATCGTGAATGAAGGATATGCTTAATAACTCCACGGTACATGCTCCAAAAAAAATCCCACACTTGACATGTATGCTTATAATCAAGGCCTGAAGGTATCTCGATGACAACATTCAGTTATAAATACAGCGCCACCTAGCCCTTGAGGCTTATATAAAAAAAAAAAACCCACATACGGTATTTTGTACAAAAAAATTTAAACTCATTCTAAGTGTGATGACTAAGTCATTTCTGAATATTCTTTTAGTTTCCACCACTCAAATTGTTCACTGGCTTCACACCGATCCAAACGTATGTACGTTTCCATTTTGTTTTATTCATTTTTGATTGCCCCTTTGGACAATAAAAGTAACATTGTGCAATGAGTACAACGAGCGATGATGTATATATACACTTTTACAAAAAATATCAATCAGGGCAACTCATTGCCTAAAAATAAAAAAGGACGCTGATTTTTGCAGGTCTTAACAATCACCAAAACCCGTTGAGCTTGACACACACTGGCAAAAAAAATATTCTACATGTAAACGTTTATTATGCCATTTTCAAAGAAATTTTGCTTCCAATATGCCAGTACCCCAACGTGCCAGTACCCCAACGTGCCAGTACCCTAACGTGCAAGTACCCCAACGTGCAAGGACTCCAACGTGGCCCGGGCTGCGAGGGCCCTTTATAGCTGCTCGCAGCTCTAGTTATTATTCTTCTTCTTCTTTTTCTCCGTAAACAATCGCATTTTTGAGTACCTAAACATTCACGAAAACTCACCAAACTTTGCACACTCCTCAGGCCCGGCGAAAAATTTGATATTATGAAGTCGACATAACAACGCGACTCTATAGCGCCCCCTAGCGTAGAAAAATAAAAACCAAGCCTGGCACGTTTGAGCTAGAGCAACGAAAATTGGCAGGCACGTGTAGCACCCCGAGACGCACAAAAAACTCTATTGGGACCATGTAGCTAAAATGTACAGGAAATGAGCTATGAATTTTTTTATGTCCAATTTTGGCCTATTTTGGCACATTCACTGTGGTCATGCTTTTTCCCCCTCTGCAAACATTTTTCATCCAATTCACATCAAACTTGGCATTTATCATCTCAAGACCTGAGAGAACAACTGGGCAAAAAGTCTTGCCTTTTCGAAATACTATATGATGGGGGCGGGGCATCAAATATTGTCTTTAAAATTTCATTTGTCCAGAAAGAGCAAATGCTTAATAACTCCCATGTTCAAGCTCCAAAAAATCTCAAACTTCTCAGGCAACGTAATAGTCACGGCCTGAAAACAGCTATATGATAAAATTCAGTTATACATATAGCGCCACCTAGTGGTGACAATAAATGTCATACTTTACGTTTTTAGCTACTGCGCTGAGCTCGTTGAAGGGATCCAGTTGAACGTTGGTCAGAAAAGCCTTAAGATGTTGATCATGCCCAACACCGAATATTGTAACTTTTCGCCAAAGGGCGTGGCCGCTACGGTGCCGCAAAGTCTGAAGATTTTTCGTGACAATAAAAGCTGCATGAACTTGACCGAGATGATCCTATCTTCTCAA
Source organism: Festucalex cinctus (assembly GCF_051991245.1). Taxonomy (NCBI): domain Eukaryota; kingdom Metazoa; phylum Chordata; class Actinopteri; order Syngnathiformes; family Syngnathidae; genus Festucalex; species Festucalex cinctus. The sequence continues at coordinate 27,411,046 of NC_135419.1, read as the reverse complement.
AATTTCACACATTTGATGAGAGTCCAGCCCTAAAGACATCTTCGAACTTATATTTCATCTTACTGATAGCGCCACCTAGTGGCAATTTTTTTTCTTACGAATTTTCTTGTAAATATTTTCTCCAAACACGTTAACTGGACCAACCTCATATTTGCTCAGATGAGGGTTTCGGCCTTCATGATGTCACAACACGAAGTTTGTGAGTTTTCGCGAATCGCTGTGGGCGTGGCTAAGCACTGTTCGCCAAGAAAACAACGCCAGTTTTGAGGGTCTAAACATGCGCAGAAACTCATGAAACTTGGCACACACATCTGGCCTGGTAAAATGAACAATATTTTATTGTTGATTGTGCTATTTTTACAAAAATGACTCAATAGCGCCCCCTAGAATTTTTTAACGAAGCAGCCCCGATTGTACGTTTAAGCAAGATCTACGAAAATTTTTACGTGTATGAGGGAGCCAAAGACCTACAAAAAAGTCTCTTGGACCCATATGCTAAAATGAACAGGAAGTGAGCTACGAATTTTTGAATGTCCCATTTTTTACGATTTTTGCACATTTTCAGAGGGCATACTTTTGCCCACTTCTCCTACACGTTTTATCCGACTGACTTATGACTTGACCTGGACGATGCCAAGACCTGAGCCAACAACAGACGGAAAAATCTTTACTTTTGGAAATACTATATGATGAGGTAGGGGCATCAAAATTTGTGTTTCGCACTGAAAAAGGATATGCTTAATAACTCCCCGATACATGCTCCAAAAAATCCCAAACTTGACATGTATGTTTATCGTCAAGGCCTGAAGGTATCTCTATGACAACATGCAGTTATATATGCAGCGCCACCTAGCCCTTGAGGCATGAAAAAAAAATACCCCACTTACGGTATTTTGTACAAAAAATGTAAACTCATTCTAAGTGTGATAACTAAGTCATTTAGGAATATTCTTTTACCTTCCACCACTCAAAATATTCACTGGCATCAGACCTAACCAAACATACATATTTTTGTTATTTAGTTTTATGTATTTTTGATAGCCTCTATGGACATTAAAAGCAATATCGTGAATGAAGGCTATGCTTAATAACTCCCAGGTACATGCTCCAAAAAATCCCATATTTGAAATGTATATTTAGAGTCAAGGCCTGAAGGTATCTCTATGACAAAATTCAGTTATAAATACAGCGCCACCTAGTCCTTGAGGCATAAAAAAAATGCCTCACTTACGGTATTTTTGCAAAAATTGTAAACTCATTGTAAGTGTGATAACTAAGTCATTTATGAATATTCTTTTACTTTCCACCACTCAATATGTTCACTGGTATCAGACCGATCCAAACATACGTATTTTTTATTTAGTTTTATTTATTTTTTTTATCGCCTCTATGGACAATAAAAGCAACATTGTGCAATGAGTACGAGCGATGATGTGTGTATATATACTTTTACGAAAAATACCAATCAGAGCAACTCATTGCCTAAAAATAAAAAAAAGACGCTGATTTTTGCAGATCTTAACAATCACCAAAACCCATTGAGCTTGACACACTCATCACACCTGGCAAAAAAAAAAAAAAAGTCCACATGTTTATCATGCCATTTTCAAAGAAATTCTGCTTCCAATGTGCCAATACCCCAATGTGCAAGTTCCCCAACGTGCAAGTACCCCAACGTGGCCCGGGCTGCGAGGGCCCTTTATAGCTGCTCGCAGCTCTAGTTATTTTTTGTTATTATTCTTTTCCGCAAACAATCACATTTTTGAGACACTAAACGTGAACGAAAACTCACCAAACTTTACACACACGTCAGGCCTGGCGAAAAATTTGATATTTTAAAGTCGCCATAGGTGATAACAGAAAAATGGCTCCATAGCGCCACCTACATAGGTTAAACAGATCCCTGGCCCGCTACGATTGTCCGACGGCTATGAAAATTGTGTGGCACCTGTAGCACATCCAGATGAACAAAAACCTCTTTGATGTGTGTACCCTAAAATAGACAGGAAGTGAGATATGAGTATATAAATGTCCAATTTTGGCCAATTTTTGCACATTTACAGGGGTCATACTTTTGCCTGCTTCTCCTACACGGTTAATCCAATTGACTTCAAACTTGGGATGTACCATCTCAAGACCTGGGACAACACCATGGTAAAAAATCTAAAGTTTTCGACATACTATATGACGGCGGTGGGGCATCAAATTTAGAGTTTCAAAACTCTTACTAAACGTAGTATTGCCGGTTGTATGTTTAACCTAGAGCTACGAAAATTGGTACACATATGTAACAGACTATGACCTACAAAAAAGTCTGTTGGTGCCATATGCTAAACCCAACAGGAAGTCCGCCAGAGGCGGGGCATCAAATTTTGAGTTTCAAAATTCTTACTTAATGAAGCATTCCCGGCTGTACGTTTCACCTAGAGTTACCAAAATTTAAAGACATATGTAACAGCCCTCAAGGTACAAAAAACTCTTTTTGAACCATATGCTAAACCTAACAGAAAGTCCACCATTTTGATTTACTTTGGAACGTGTTCCCATTTTTTTGGCCATTTCATAGGGGTCCTATTTTAACGAACTCCTCTTACAGAGTTTATCCGATCATCTTCAAACTTGGTGTGATTCATCTTAAGATGTTGAAGATGAAAAGTTATTGAAAGCTTTTTATTTCGCTGCACGCTGTTGTCGTGGCATGCACTTGTTTGCAAAGGAAAAAAATTCTTCTTAATGAAGAATTCTCAGTTGTACGAAGCAGCTAGAGCTACGAAAATTTGTAGACATATGTAACAGCCCACGATGTACAAAAAAGTCTCTTGCTGCTTTGTGCTAAACCCAACAGGAAGTCCCGCAAGGGCCGGGCATCACTTTTTGAACTAAAAAACTCCTCTTTAACGAAGCATTCCCGGTTGTACCTTTCACCTAGCGCTATGATAATTTGGAGGCATACATAAGAGCCCACGATGTACAAAAAAGTCTTTTAGAACCATATGCTAAGCCAAACAGGAAGTCCGGCATTTTGATTTACTTTGCTATTTGTAGCCATTTTTTGGGGGCCTTTTATAGGCCTCATATTTTCTACAAAACTTATCAGATTGTCTTCATTCTTTGGCATGTTTCATCTGAAGTATTGCCGGTTATACGTTTAATCTAGAGCTACGAAAATTGGTACACATATGTAACAGACTATGATCTACAAAAAAGCCTGTTGGTGCCATATGCTAAACCTAACAGGAAGTCCGCCAGAGGCAGGGCATCAAATTTTGCATTTCAAAATTTTTACTTAATGAAGCATTTCCGGCTGTACGTTTCACCTAGAGTGACCAAAATTTGAAGACATATATAACAGCCCTCGAGGTACAAAAAACTCTTTTTGAACCATATGCTAAACCTAACAGGAAGTCTGCCATTTTGATTTACTTTGGAACATGTTGCCATTTTTTTGGCCATTTCATAGGGGTCTTATTTTAACGAACTCCTCCTACAGAGTTTATCCGATCATCTTCAAACTTGGTGTGATTCATCTTAAGATGTTGACGATGAAAAGTTATTGAAAGCTTTTTATTTCGTCGCACGCTGTTGTCGTGGCATGCACTGTTGGCAAAGGAAAAAAAAATCCTTCTTAATGCAGTGTTCCCAGTTGGACGAAGCAGCTCGAGCTACAAAAATTTGTAGACATATGTACACATTTGTCCACATATATATATTTACATATGCATGTAAAAAAATTATGTCAGGCTAAACTAAATGGTTGATTAGGCCCCACACATTTTCACCTTACCATACCCGGCCCTCTTTGCAAAAGGTTTGAACACTCCTGGCCTAAACCTAGGTGTATACTCAAACTATGCACGCACATAAAGCCTGGAACAAAATGTGTAATTTAGAGGGTTCTTGTTTTGTTTTTTGTATTCCTTATATTTCATGTCATTATACTTGACACACTATTTTTACTACTCACTGAATCAGTTATAAGAACATTTAATTGATACAATCCAATCACATCCTAGAGAATTGAAAACACATTCAATCATGAGGTTGTTAAGACACATTTACTTCTGTAGCACTTAACCACAAACAAGTTGCGACATCCCCTGATCTAACCCTCCAACCGGGCAAGGAAAAACTTTCAGGGGTCATATTTTAACGAACCCCTCCTACAAAATTTATCCGACTGTCTTCAAACTTGGTGTGTTTCATCTTAAGATGTTTAAGATGCAAAGTAATCGAAAGTTTTTTATTTTGTAACACGCTGTTGCCATAGCAATGCATTGTTTGTCAAGTGCTGCTTTTTTTTTTTTATACACATGAAAATTCATGAAACTTTGCAAACACATCAGACTTGTCATGAACATGAATTTTCAGAGATTTATTGTGCAATTTGCAATAAATAGCGCCCTCTAGACATTTTTATGAAGCATTTCCGATTGTATGATTATGCTAGACCTACAAAAAAGTATTATGTAGCCATTTGCCAAACCAAAGAGGAAGTCCGCTATTTTGATTTTATTTTGGGAATTATACATCATTTTTGGCCTTTCTCATTAAACTTTGCACAGACAAGCCATGGAAAAAAATAACATTTTAAATGGTCCTTGTTCCATGTAACAGTACCCCAACGTGCCAGTACCCTGACGTGCAAGTAACCCAACGTTGTGCTCAATAGCGCCCTCTATGCATTTTTATGGAGCATTTCCAATTGTATGATTCAAGCGATACACAACTAAAGATGACTTGACCTAGATTTGTGAAAACTGGGAGGCATACCTATTAGCTTAAGACCTACAAAAAGTATTCTGTAGCTGTATGCTAAACCTAAAAGGAAGTCCGCCATTTTGAATTTATTTTGGGAATTGCGCAACATATTTGGCCTTTTGATAAAACTTTGCACACACAAGGCTTGTCAAAAACATTTTAGATGGTCCTTGTCCTATTTGACAGTACCCCAACATGCCAGTACCCCGACGTGCAAGTACCCCAACGTGGCCCAGGTTGCGAGGGCCCTTTATAGCTGCTCGCAGCTCTAGTTATTATTATTATTATTCTTATTATTATTATTCTCCGCAAACGATCACATTTTTGAGACACTAAACGTGACCGAAAACTCACCAAACTTTACATGCACATCGGGCCTGGCGAAAAATTTGATATTTTAAAGTCGCCATACATGATAACAGAAAAATGGCTCCTTAGCGCCCCCTACATAGGTTAAACGGATCCCTGTCCCGCTACGATTGTCCGACGGCTATGAAAATTGTGTGGCACCTGTAGCACATCCCAATGAACAAAAACCTCTTTGAAGTGTGTACCCTAAAATAGACAGAAAGTGAGATATGAGTATATAAATGTCCAATTTTGGCCAATTTTTGCACATTTACAGGGGTCATACTTTTGCCCGCTTCTCCTACACGGTTAACCCGATTGACTTCAAACTTGGGATGGACCATCTCAACACCTGGGACAACATCATTGTGAAAAATGAAAAGTTTTTGATATAATATATGACGGCGGCGGCGCATCAAATTTAGAGTTTAAAAATTCTTACTTCACGAGGCATTGCCGGTTGTACGTTTAATCTAGAGCTACGAAAATTGGTACACATATGTAACAGACTATGACCTACAAAAAACTCTTTTTGAACCATATGCTAAACCTAACAGGAAGTCCACCATTTTGATTTATTTTGGAACGTGTTGCCATTTTTTTGGCCATTTCATTGGGGCCTTATTTTAACGAACTCCTCCTACAGTGTTTATCCGATCATCTTCAAACTTGGTGTCATTCATCTTAAGATGTTGAAGATGAAAAGTTATTGAAAGCTTTGTATTTCGTCGGATGCTGTTGTCATGGCATGCACTGTTTGCAAAGGAAAAAAAATATCCTTAAAGAAGCATTGCCAGTTGTACGAAGCAGCTAGAGCTACGAAAATTTGTAGACATATGTAACAGCCCAAGATGTACAAAAAAGTCTCTTGGTGCCCTGTGCTAAACCCAACAGGAAGTCCCCCAGGGGCCGGGCATCACATTTTGAGCTAAAAAAACTCCTCTTTAACAAAGCATACCCGGCTGTACGTTTCACCTAGAGTTACCAAAATTTGTAGAGGTATATAACAGCCCTCGAGGTACAAAAAACTCTTTTTGAACCATATGCTAAACCTAACAGGACGTCCGCCATTTTGATTTACTTTGGAATGTGTTGCCATTTTTTTTGGCCATTTCATAAGGGTCATATTTTAACAAACTCCTCCTACAGAGTTTATCCGATCATCTTCAAACTTGGTGTGATTCATCTTAAGATGTTGAAAATGAAAAGTTATTGAAAGTTTTTTATTTCGTCACACGCTGTTGTCGTGGCATGCACTTTTTGCAAAGGAAAAAAAAATCTTATTAATGAAGCATTCCCAGTTGTACGAAGCAGCTAGAGCGATGAAAAATTGTAGACATATGTAACAGTCCAGGATGTACAAAAAAAGTCTCTTGGTGCCATGTGCTTAACCTAACAGGAAGTCCCCCAGGGGCCGGGCATCACATTTTGAGCTAAAAAACTCCGCTTTAACGAAGCATTCCGGGTTGTACGTTTCACCTAGCGCTATGATAATTTGCAGGCATACATAAGAGCCCATGATGTACAAAAAATTCTCTTGGAACCATGTGCTAAACCAAACAGGAAGTCTGCCATTTTGATTTATGATGGGATTTGTTGCCATTTTTTGTGGCCTTTTTCAGGGGTCATATTTTAACGAACCCCTCCTACAAAATTTATCCGACTGTCTTCAAACTTGGTGTGTTTCATCTTAAGATGTTTAAGATGCAAAGTAATCGAAAGTTTTTTATTTTGTAACACGCTGTTGCCATAGCAATGCATTGTTTGTCAAGTGCTGCTTTTTTTTTTTTTTATACACATGAAAACTCATGAAACTTTGCAAACACATCAGACTTGTCATGAACATGAATTTTCAGAGATTTATTGTGCAATTTGCAATAAATAGCGCCCTCTAGACATTTTTATGAAGCATTTCCGATTGTATGATTATGCTAGACCTACAAAAAAGTATTATGTAGCCATTTGCCAAACCAAAGAGGAAGTCCGCTATTTTGATTTTATTTTGGGAATTATACATCATTTTTGGCCTTTTTCATTAAACTTTGCACAGACAAGGCATGGAAAAAAAATAACATTTTAAATGGTCCTTGTTCCATGTAACAGTTGTCAAGTGCTGCTTTTTTTTTTTTTTATACACATGAAAACTCATGAAACTTTGCAAACACATCAGACTTGTCATGAACATGAATTTTTCAGAGATTTATTGTGCAATTTGCAATAAATAGCGCCCTCTAGACATTTTTATGAAGCATTTCCGATTGTATGATTATGCTAGACCTACAAAAAAGTATTATGTAGCCATTTGCCAAACCAAAGAGGAAGTCCGCTATTTTGATTTTATTTTGGGAATTATACATCATTTTTGGCCTTTTTCATTAAACTTTGCACAGACAAGGCATGGAAAAAACTAACATTTTAAATGGTCCTTGTTCCATGTAACAGTACCCCAACGTGCCAGTACCCTGACGTGCAAGTAACCCAACGTTGTGCTCAATAGCGCCCTCTATGCATTTTTATGGAGCATTTCCAATTGTATGATTCAAGCGATACACAACTAAAGATGACTTGACCAAGATTTATGAAAACTGGGAGGCATACCTATTAGCTTAAGACCTACAAAAGGTATTCTGTAGCCGTATGCTAAACCTAGAAGGAAGTCCACCATTTTGAATTTATTTTGGGAATTGCACACCATATTTTGCGTTTTGATTAAACTTTGCACACACAAGGCTTGTCAAAAACATTTTAGATGGTCCTTGTCCTATTTGACAGTACCCCAACGTGCCAGTACCCCGACGTGCAAGTACCCCAACGTGGCCCGGGTTGCGGGGCCCTTTATAGCTGCTCGCAGCTCTAGTTATTATTATTCTTATTATTATTATTCTCCGCAAACAATCGCATTTTTGAGACACTAAACGTGACCGAAAACTCACCAAACTTTACACGCACATCAGGCCTGGCGAAAAATTTGATATTTTAAAGTCGCCATACATGATAACAGAAAAATGGCTCCTTAGCGCCCCCTACATAGGTTAAACGGATCCCTGTCCCGCTACGATTGTCCGACGGCTATGAAAATTGTGTGGCACCTGTAGCACATCCCAATGAACAAAAACCTCTTTGAAGTGTGTACCCTAAAATAGACAGAAAGTGAGGTATGAGTATTTAAATGTCCAATTTTTGCCAATTTTTGCACATTTACAGGGGTCATACTTTTGCCCGCTTCTCCTACACGGTTAACCCGATTGACTTCAAACTTGGGATGTACCATCTCAACACCTGGGACGACATCATTGTGAAAAATGGAAAGTTTTTGATATACTATATGACGGCGGCGGCGCATCAAATTTAGAGTTTAAAAATTCTTACTTCACGAAGCATTGCCGGTTGTACGTTTAATCTAGAGCTACGGAAATTGGTACACATATGTAACAGGCTATGACCTACAAAAAACTCTTTTTGAACCATATGCTAAACCTAACAGGAAGTCCACCATTTTGATTTATTTTGGAACGTGTTGCCATTTTTTTGGCCATTTCATTGGGGTCTTATTTTAACGAACTCCTCCTACAGTGTTTATCCGATCATCTTCAAACTTGGTGTGATTCATCTTAAGATGTTGAAGATGAAAAGTTATTGAAAGCTTTGTATTTCGTCGCACGCTGTTGTCATGGCATGCACTGTTTTTAAAGGAAAAAAAATATCCTTAAAGAAGCATTCCCATTTGTACGAAGCAGCTAGAGCTACGAAAATTTGTAGACATATGTAACAGCCCAAGATGTACAAAAAAGTCTCTTGGTGCCCTGTGCTAAACCCAACAGGAAGTCCCCCAGGGGCCGGGCATCACATTTTGAGCGAAAAAACTCCTCTTTAACAAAGCATTCCCGGTTGTACGTTTCACCTAGCGCTATGATAATTTGCAGGCATACATAAGAGCCCACGATGTACAAAAAAGTCTCTTGGAACCATGTGCTAAACCAAACAGGAAGTCCGCCATTTTGATTTATGATGGGATTTGTTGCCATTTTTTGTGGCCTTTTTCAGGGGTCATATTTTAACGAACCCCTCCTACAAAATTTATCCGACTGTCTTCAAACTTGGTATGTTTCATCTTAAGATGTTTAAGATGCAAAGTAATCGAAAGTTTTTTATTTTGTCACACGCTGTTGCCATAGCAATGCATTGGAATTGCACACCATATTTTGCGTTTTGATTAAACAGACAAAGCATTCCCGGTTGTACGTTTTACCTAAAGCTATGATAATTTGCAGGCAAACATAAGAGCTCAGGATGTACAAAAAAGTCTCTTGGAGCCATATGCTAAACCAATCAGGAAGTCCACCATTTTGATTTACGTTGGGATTTGTAGCCATTTTTTGTGGCCTTTTTTAGGGGTCATATTTTAACGAACTCCTCCTACAAAATTTATCCGACTGTCTTTAAACTTGGTGTGCTTCATCTTAAGATGTTTAAGATGCAAAGTTATCGAAAGTTATTTATTTTGTCGCACGCCGTTGTCATGGCGATGCATTGTTTGCCAAGTAAAATGCTGCTTTTTTTTTGGGGTCTAAACGTGCAAAAACTCATGAAACTTTACACACACATCAGGCTTGTCATCAGCATGAATATTTTAGAGATTTCTTATTCAATTTGCAATAAATGGTTCAATAGCGCCCTCTAGACATTTTTATGAAGCTTTTGCAAATGTTTTGTGTTTTATGATTCAGCTAGATTTGTAAAAATTGGGATACCTATCAGCCTAAGACTTACAAAAAGGTTTCAAAAGCCATATGCTGAATCAAAAAGGAAGTCTGCCATTTTGATTTACTTTGGTATTTGTAGCCATTTTTTGGGGCCTTTTATAGGGGTCATATTTTCAACAGAACTTATCAGATCGTCTTCATTCTTTGGCGTGTTTCATCTTAAGATAATTAAGATGAAAAGTTATTGAATTTTTTTATTTTGTCACACGCCTTTGCTGTAGCCATGCATTGTTTGTGAAGAAAAATGCTTTTTTGAGTCTAAATATGGGTGAAAACTCACAAAACTTTGCACACACACCAGACCTGTCTGGAACATGAATATTTTATTTAGAGATTTGTTGTGCAATTTGTAATAAATGGCTCAATAGCGCCCTCTAGACATTTTTATGAAGTCTTTCCGATTATATGATTCAGCTAGATGTGTGAATATTGGCAGGCATGCCGAATATATTCAAAAAGTATTCTATATAGCCATGTGCCAATCCATTTTGATTTTATTTTGTTAATTGTGCATCGTTTTTGGCCTTTCCATGAAACTTTAAAAACAAAAGCATGGCAAAAACGTTTACAATTTAGATGGTTTCCTATTTGACAGTACCCCAACATGCCAGTACCCCGACGTGCAAATACCCCAACGTGGCCCGGGTTGCGAGGGCCCTTTATAGCTGCTCGCAGCTCTAGTTATTCTTCTTCTTCTTCTTCTTTATTCTCCGCAAACGATCCCGATTTTGGGTACCTAAACATTTACGAAAACTCACCGAACTTTGCACACTCCTCAGGCCCGGCGAAAAATTTGATATTATGAAGTCGTCATAACAACGCGACTCTATCGCGCCCCCTAGCGTAGAAAAATAAAAACCAAGCCCGGCACGTTTGAGCTAGAGCAACGAAAATTGGCAGGCACGTGTAGCACCCCGAGATGCACAAAAAAGTCTATTGGGACCATGTAGCTAAAATGTACAGGAAATGAGCTATGAATTTTTTAATGTCCAATTTTGGCCTATTTTGGCACATTCACTGTGGTCATGCTTTTTCCCCCTCTGCAAACATTTTTCATCCAATTAACTTCAAACTTGGCATTTATCATCTCAAGACGTGAGAGAACAACTGGGCAAAAAGTCTTGCCTTTTCGAAATACTATATGATGGGGGCGGGGCATCAAATATTGCCTTTAAAATTTCATTTGTCCAGAAAGAGCAAATGCTTAATAACTCCCATGTTCAAGCTCCAAAAAATCTCAAACTTCTCAGGCAATGTAATAGTCACGGCCTGAAAACATCTATATGATAAAATTCAGTTATACATATAGCGCCACCTAGTGGTAACAATAAATGTCATACTTTATGTTTTTAGCTACTGCGCTGAGCTCGTTGAAGGGATCCAGTTGAAAATTGGTCAGAAAAGCCTTAAGATGTTGATCATGCCCCACACCTAATATTGTAACTTTTCGCCAAAGGGTGCCGCAAATTCTGAAGATTTTTCGTGACAATAAAAGCTGCATTAACTTGACCGAGATGATCCTATCTTCTCAAAATTTCACACATTTGATGAGAGTCCAGCCCTAAAGACATCTATGAACTTTATATTTCATCTTACTGATAGCGCCACCTAGTGGCAATTTTTTTTCTTACGAATTTTCTTCTACGTTTTTCTCCAAACACGTTAACTGGACCTACCTCATATTTGCTCAGATGAGGGATTCGGCCTTCATGATGTCACAACACGAAGTTTGTGAGTTTTCGCAAATCGCTGTGGGCGTGGCTAAGCACTGTTCGCCAAGAAAACAACGCCAGTTTTGAGGGTCTAAACATGCGCAGAAACTCATGAAACTTGGCACACACATCTGGCCTGGTAAAATGAACAATATTTTATTGTTTGATGGTGCTATTTGTACAAAAATGACTCAATAGCGCCCCCTAGGAATTTTTAATGAAGCAGCCCCGGTTGTACGTTTAAGCAAGATCTACGAAAATTTTTAGGTGTATGAGGGAGCCCAAGACCTACAAAAAAAGTCTCTTGGACCCATATGCTAAAATGAACAGGAAGTGAGCTACGAATTTTTGAATGTCCCATTTTTGACGATTTTTGCACATTCACAGGGGGCAGACTTTTGCCCACTTCTCCTACACGTTTTATCTGACTGAGTTAAGACTTGACCTGGACCATGTCAAGACCTGAGCCAACGACAGAGGAAAAAATCTTGACTTTTCGAAATACTATATGATGAAGGCGGGGCATCAAAATTTGTGTTGCGCACTGAAAAAGGATATGCTTGATAACTCCCCGGTACATGCTCCAAAAAATCCCAAACTTGACATGTATGTTTATCGTCAAGGCCTGAAGCTATCTCTATGACAACATTCAGTTATATATGCAGCGTCACCTAGTCCTTGAGGCATAAAAAAAAAAATACCCCACATACGGTATTTTGTACAAAAAATGTAAACTCATTCTAAGTGTGATAACTAAGTCATTTATGAATATTCTTTTAGTTTCCACCACTCAAAATGTTCACTGGCATCAGACTTATCCAAACATATATATATTTTTATTTATTTTTGATAGCCTCTATGGACATTAAAAGCAATATCGTGAATGAAGGATATGCTTAATAACTCCACGGTACATGCTCCAAAAAAAATCCCACACTTGACATGTATGCTTATAATCAAGGCCTGAAGGTATCTCTATGACAACATTCAGTTATATATGCAGCGCCACCTAGCCCTTGAGGCATAAAAAAAAAAATACCCCACATACGGTATTTTGTACAAAAAATGTAAACTCATTCTAAGTGTGAAAACTAAGTCATTTATGAATATTCTTTTAGTTTCCACCACTCAAAATGTTCACTGGCATCACTTATCCAAACATATATATATTTGTATTTATTTTTGATAGCCTCTATGGACATTAAAAGCAATATCATGAATGAAGGATATGCTTAATAACTCCACGGTACATGCTCCAAAAAAAATCCCACACTTGACATGTATGCTTATAATCAAGGCCTGAAGGTATCTCTATGACAACATTCAGTTATAAATACAGCGCCACCTAGCCCTTGAGGCTTATATAAAAATTAAAAAAAATACCCCACATACGGTATTTTGTACAAAAAATGTACACTCATTCTAAGTGTGATAACTAAGTTATTTATGAATATTCTTTTAGTTTCCACCACTCAAATTGTTCACTGGCTTCACACCAATCCAAACGTATGTACGTTTCCATTTTGTTTTATTCATTTTTGATTGCCCCTTTGGACAATAAAAGTAACATTATGCAATGAGTACAACGAGCGATGATGTGTATATACACTTTTACAAAAAATACCAATCAGGGCAACTCATTGCCTAAAAATAAAAAAGGACGCTGATTTTTGCAGGTCTTAACAATCACCAAAACCCGTTGAGCTTGACACACACACTGGCAAAAAAATATTCTACATGTAAACGTTTATTACGCCATTTTCAAAGAAATTTTGCTTCCAATATGCCAGTACCCCAATGTGCCAGTACCCCAACGTGCAAGCACCCCAACGTGCAAGGACCCCAACGTGGCCCGGGCTGCGAGGGACCTTTATAGCTGCTCGCAGCTCTAGTTATTCTTCTTCTTCTTCTTCTTCTTTATTCTCCGCAAACGATCCCGATTTTGGGTACCTAAACATTCACGAAAACTCACCGAACTTTGCACACTCCCCAGGCCCGGCGAAAAATTTGATATTATGAAGTCGTCATAACAACGCGACTATATAGCGCCCCCTAGCGTAGAAAAATAAAAACCAAGCCCGGCACATTTGAGCTAGAGCAACGAAAATTGGCAGGCACGTGTAGCACCCCGAGATGCACAAAAAAAAGTCTATTGGGACCATGTAGCTAAAATGTACAGGAAATGAGCTATGAATTTTTTAATGTCCAATTTTGGCCTATTTTGGCACATTCACTGTGGTCATGCTTTTTCCCCCTCTGCAAACATTTTTCATCCAATTAACTTCAAACTTGGCATTTATGATCTCAAGATGTGAGAGAACAACTGGGCAAAAAGTCTTGCCTTTTCGAAATACTATATGATGGGGGCGGGGCATCAAATATTGCCTTTAAAATTTCATTTGTCCAGAAAGAGCAAATGCTTAATAACTCCCATGTTCAAGCTCCAAAAAATCTCAAACTTCTCAGGCAATGTAATAGTCACGGCCTGAAAACATCTATATGATAAAATTCAGTTATACATATAGCGCCACCTAGTGGTAACAATAAATGTCATACTTTACGTTTTTAGCTACTGTGCTGAGCTCGTTGAAGGGATTCAGTTGAAAATTGGTCAGAAAAGCCTTAAGATGTTGATCATGCCCCACACCGAATATTGTAACTTTTTGCCAAAGGGCGTGGCCGCTACGGTGCCGCAAAGTCTAAAGATTTTTTGTGACAATAAAAGCTGCATTAACTTGACCGAGATGATCCTATCTTCTCAAATTTCACACATTTGATGAGAGTCCAGCCCTAAAGACATCCATGAACTTATATTTCATCATACTGATAGCGCCACCTAGTGGCAATTTTTTTTCTTATGAATTTTCTTCTACGTTTTTCTCCAAACACGTTAACTGGACCTACCTCATATTTGCTCACATGAGGGATTCGGCCCTCATGATGTCACAACACGAAGTTTGTGAGTTTTCGCGAATCGCTGTGGGTGTGGCTAACACTGTTCGCCAAGAAAACAACGGCAGTTTTGAGGGTCTAAACATGCGCAGAAACTCATGAAACTTGGCACACACATCTGGCCTGGTAAAATGAACAATATTTTATTGTTTGATTGTGCTATTTGTACAAAAATGACTCAATAGCGCCCCCTAGGAATTTTTAATGAAGCAGCCCCGGTTGTACGTTTAAGCAAGATCTACGAAAATTTTTAGGTGTATGAGGGAGCCCAAGACCTACAAAAAAAGTCTCTTGGACCCATATGCTAAAATGAACAGGAAGTGAGCTACGAATTTTTGAATGTCCCATTTTTGACGATTTTTGCACATTCACAGGGGGCAGTCTTTTGCCCACTTCTCCTACACGTTTTATCTGACTGAGTTAAGACTTGACCTGGACCATGTCAAGACCTGAGCCAACGACAGAGGAAAAAATCTTGACTTTTCAAAATACTATATGATGAAGGCGGGGCATCAAAATTTGTGTTGCGCACTGAAAAAGGATATGCTTGATAACTCCCCGGTACATGCTCCAAAAAATCCCAAACTTGACATGTATGTTTATCGTCAAGGCCTGAAGCTATCTCTATGACAACATTCAGTTATATATGCAGCGTCACCTAGTCCTTGAGGCATAAAAAAAAAAATACCCCACATACGGTATTTTGTACAAAAAATGTAAACTCATTCTAAGTGTGATAACTAAGTCATTTATGAATATTCTTTTAGTTTCCACCACTCAAAATGTTCACTGGCATCAGACTTATCCAAACATATATATTTTTTTATTTATTTTTGATAGCCTCTATGGACATTAAAAGCAATATCGTGAATGAAGGATATGCTTAATAACTCCACGGTACATGCTCCAAAAAAAATCCCACACTTGACATGTATGCTTATAATCAAGGCCTGAAGGTATCTCTATGACAACATTCAGTTATATATGCAGCGCCACCTAGCCCTTGAGGCATAAAAAAAAAAATACCCCACATACGGTATTTTGTACAAAAAATGTAAACTCATTCTAAGTGTGATAACTAAGTCATTTATGAATATTCTTTTAGTTTCCACCACTCAAAATGTTCACTGGCATCACTTATCCAAACATATATATATTTTTATTTATTTTTGATAGCCTCTATGGACATTAAAAGCAATATCATGAATGAAGGATATGCTTAATAACTCCACGGTACATGTTCCAAAAAAAATCCCACACTTGACATGTATGCTTATAATCAAGGCCTGAAGGTATCTCTATGACAACATTCAGTTATAAATACAGCGCCACCTAGCCCTTGAGGCTTATATAAAAATTAAAAAAAATACCCCACATACGGTATTTTGTACAAAAAATGTACACTCATTCTAAGTGTGATAACTAAGTCATTTATGAATATTCTTTTAGTTTCCACCACTCAAATTGTTCACTGGCTTCACACCGATCCAAACGTATGTACGTTTCCATTTTGTTTTATTCATTTTTGATTGCCCCTTTGGACAATAAAAGTAACATTATGCAATGAGTACAACGAGCGATGATGTGTATATACACTTTTACAAAAAATACCAATCAGGGCAACTCATTGCCTAAAAATAAAAAAGGACGCTGATTTTTGCAGGTCTTAACAATCACCAAAACCCGTTGAGCTTGACACACACACTGGCAAAAAAATATTCTACATGTAAACGTTTATTATGCCATTTTCAAAGAAATTTTGCTTCCAATATGCCAGTACCCCAATGTGCCAGTACCCCAACGTGCAAGCACCCCAACGTGCAAGGACCCCAACGTGGCCCGGGCTGCGAGGGACCTTTATAGCTGCTCGCAGCTCTAGTTATTCTTCTTCTTCTTCTTCTTCTTTATTCTCCGCAAACGATCCCGATTTTGGGTACCTAAACATTCACGAAAACTCACCGAACTTTGCACACTCCCCAGGCCCGGCGAAAAATTTGATATTATGAAGTCGTCATAACAACGCGACTATATAGCGCCCCCTAGCGTAGAAAAATAAAAACCAAGCCCGGCACGTTTGAGCTAGAGCAACGAAAATTGGCAGGCACGTGTAGCACCCCGAGATGCACAAAAAAAAGTCTATTGGGACCATGTAGCTAAAATGTACAGGAAATGAGCTATGAATTTTTTAATGTCCAATTTTGGCCTATTTTGGCACATTCACTGTGGTCATGCTTTTCCCCCCTCTGCAAACATTTTTCATCCAATTAACTTCAAACTTGGCATTTATGATCTCAAGATGTGAGAGAACAACTGGGCAAAAAGTCTTGCCTTTTCGAAATACTATATGATGGGGGCGGGGCATCAAATATTGCCTTTAAAATTTCATTTGTCCAGAAAGAGCAAATGCTTAATAACTCCCATGTTCAAGCTCCAAAAAATCTCAAACTTCTCAGGCAATGTAATAGTCACGGCCTGAAAACATCTATATGATAAAATTCAGTTATACATATAGCGCCACCTAGTGGTAACAATAAATGTCATACTTTACGTTTTTAGCTACTGTGCTGAGCTCGTTGAAGGGATTCAGTTGAAAATTGGTCAGAAAAGCCTTAAGATGTTGATCATGCCCCACACCGAATATTGTAACTTTGCGCCAAAGGGCGTGGCCGCTACGGTGCCGCAAATTCTAAAGATTTTTTGTGACAATAAAAGCTGCATTAACTTGACCGAGATGATCCTATCTTCTCAAATTTCACACATTTGATGAGAGTCCAGCCCTAAAGACATCCATGAACTTATATTTCATCATACTGATAGCGCCACCTAGTGGCAATTTTTTTTCTTATGAATTTTCTTCTACGTTTTTCTCCAAACACGTTAACTGGACCTACCTCATATTTGCTCACATGAGGGATTCGGCCCTCATGATGTCACAACACGAAGTTTGTGAGTTTTCGCGAATCGCTGTGGGTGTGGCTAAGCACTGTTCGCCAAGAAAACAACGCCAGTTTTGAGGGTCTAAACATGCGCAGAAACTCCAAACTTTGCACACTCCTCAGGCCCAGCGAAAAATTTGATATTATGAAGTCGTCATAACAACGCGACTCTATAGCGCCCCCTAGTATAGAAAAATAAAAACCAAGCCTGGCATGTTTGAGCTAGAGCAACGAAAATTGGCAGGCACGTGTAGCACCCCGAGACGCACAAAAAAAGTCTATTGGGACCATGTAGCTAAAATGTACAGGAAGTGAGCTATGAATTTTTTTATGTCCAATTTTGGCCTATTTTGGCACATTCACTGTGGTCATGCTTTTTCCCCCTTTGCAAACATTTTTCATCCAATTGACTTCAAACTTGGCATTTATCATCTCAAGACGTGAGAGAACAACTGGGCAAAAAGTCTTGCCTTTTCGAAATACTATATGATGGGGGCGGGGCATCAAATATTGCCTTTAAAATTTCATTTGTCCAGAAAGAGCAAATGCTTAATAACTCCCATGTTCAAGCTCCAAAAAATCTCAAACTTCTCAGGCAATGTAATAGTCACGGCCTGAAAACATCGATATGATAAAATTCAGTTATACATATAGCGCCACCTAGTGGTAATAATAAATGTCATACTTTACGTTTTTAGCTACTGTGCCGAGCTCGTTGAAGGGATCCAGTTGAAAATTGGTTAGAAAAGCCTTAAGATGTTGATCATGCCCCACACTGAATATTGTAACTTTTCGCCAAAGGGCGTGGCCGCTACGGTAACGCAAATTCTGAAGATTTTTCGTGACAATAAAAGCTGCATGAACTTGACCCAGATGATCCTATCTTCTCAAAATTTCACACATTTGATGAGAGTCCAGCCCTAAAGACATCTACGAACCTATATTTCATCTTACTGATAGCGCCACCGAGTGGCATTTTTTTTTCTTACGAATTTTCTTCTACATTTTTCTCCAAACACGTTAACTGGACCTACCTCATATTTGCTCAGATGAGGGTTTCGGCCTTCATGACGTCACAACACGAAGTTTGTGAGTTTTCGCAAATTGCTGTGGGCGTGGCTAAGCGCTGTTCGCCAAGAAAACAACGCCAGTTTTGAGGGTCTAAACATGCACAGAAACTCCTGAAACTTGGCACACACATCTGGCCTGGTAAAATGAGCAATATTTTATTGTTGATTGTGCTATTTTTAAAAAAATGACTCAATAGCGCCCCCTCGAAATTTTTAACGAAGCAGCCCCGGTTGTACGTTTAAGCAAGAACGACGAATATTTTTAGGTGTATGAGGGAGCCCAAGACCTACAAAAAAAGTCTCTTGGACCCATATGCTAAAATGAACAGGAAGTGAGCTACGAATTTTTGAATGTCCCATTTTTGACGATTTTTGCACATTTACAGGGGGCATACTTTTGCCCACTTCTCCTACACGTTTCATCCGACTGACTTCAGACTTGACCTGGACCATGTCAAGACCTGAGCCAACGACGGGGAAAAATCTTGACTTTTCAAAATACTATATGATGAGGGCGGGGCATCAAAATTAGTATTTTGCATTGAAAAAGGATATGCTTAATAACTCCCCAGTACATGCTCCAAAAAATCCCAAACTTGACATGTATGTTTATAGTCAAGGCCTGAAGCTATCTCTATGACAACATTCAGTTATATATGCAGCGCCACCTAGCCCTTGAGGCATGAAAAAAAAATATCCCACTTGCGGTATTTCTACAAAAATTGTAAACTCATTCTAAGTGTGATAACTAAGTCATTTATGAATATTCTTTTACTTTCCACCACTCAAAATGTTCACTGGCATCAGACCTAACCAAACATACATAGTTTTGTTATTTAGTTTTATGTATTTTTGATAGCCTCTGTGGACATTAAAAGCAATATCGTGAATGAAGGATATGCTTAATAACTCCCAGGTACATGCTCCAAAAAATCCCATACTTGAAATGTATATTTATAGTCAAGGCCTGAAGGTATCTCTTTGACAAAATTCAGTTATAAATACAGCGCCACCTCGTCCTTGAGGCATAAAAAAAATGCCTCACTTACGGTATTTTTACAAAAATTGTAAACTCATTGTAAGTGTGATAACAAAGTCATTTATGAAGATTCTTTTACTTTCCACCACTCAATATGTTCACTGGCATCAGACCAATCCAAACATATGTACTTTTTTTATTTAGTTTCATTTTTTTTTTATCGCTTCTATGGACGTTAAAAGCAACATTGTGCAATGAGTACCAGCGATGATGTGTGTGTATATATACTTTTACGAAAAATACCAATCAGGGCAACTCATTGCCTAAAAATAAAAAAAAGACGCTGATTTTTGCAGATCTTAACAATCACCAAAACCCATTGAGTTTGACACACTCATCACACCTGGCAAAAAAATAAAATAAAATAATCTACATGTCATGGTTTATCATGCCATTTTCAAAGAAATTTTGCTTCTGATGTGCCAGTACCCCAATGTGCAAGTACCCCAACGTGCAAGTACCTCAACGTGGCCCGCGCTGCGAGGGCCCTTTATAGCTGCTCGCAGCTCTAGTTTATATTTTTCTTTACAAAAGGTGTTTATTACCATGATCATTTTCACAAGTGCATTTATTCAATACATCACTTATTTCATGTGTAATTTAATTTGTATTTCTTCTCAATAAAAAATTGTGATAAAATCGAAATTGTGATTTTATAATGAAAGAAATCACGATATTCTATTTTTGCAAAATCGCCCACTCCTAGTTGGAGGTGTTTCTGCCTTTCAATTGTCAGGTTTTATAATATCGTCTACAGACCGGCTGTGTTAGCTTCGCCTTGCGCATTTGAGTTCAGTCCAGAAAAACTCCAAATAGCACTTTGTACTCCTGCTTTCTCCACCAGCTGCGACATTGTTAATTTTTTGCAGCCATCATTTGTTTTCAAACACGCGTGCATACACGGTATCCCGGGCGGGGAAGCGACCCACGCTGTGATGGTCCGCTGCTACTTGTTTGCTATATGCTAACTCCTCGGGCTTGTTATGAGTGTCAGTAAGGTCACTTGGCCTTATCTTATCTTGGTTTACCGGCTTGCATCCATGCTCTATGTGCTTGTTTAGCCTCTGAAAGATGTGCCGCTACATACTTATTCCAACCTGGCATAACGTTTCTGTTTTACACCTGCGACGTATGAACTACTGGTCTTTTTTTTATTTATTTATTTATTTATTTATTTTTTTTAAGAGCTCAGAATTGTTCATTCGGTAGTCTTACCGATTCAACGTCTTATCATCATTGCTCTTTTTTTTTGTGTGTGTGTGCGTGCGTTTGCGTGTGTGCGTTTGCGTGCGTGCGTTTGCGTGCGTGCGTGCGCGCGCGTGCAAATACGTATAAATTTATACTCATTAATTCACCTAAAGCCTTATAAATATCCCATTACCCTTCGCCTTAACCAGGTACTTCAGAATCTTGCCAGAGTCGTGAGGTTTAAATGGTCAGACCAGAGAAAAGGTCAGAAAAAAATAAAGAGAAAAGAAAGATAAATCAAAGTGAAATCCAGCACCGACCAAACACTTCCTGCCTTCCCCATTATTACAAAATCAAAGTCTTACGCCAACCCCGGAAGCCTCTAAATTCCAGCAAATTTAGCGAGATCTCAAGAGACCAGAGGAAAAACTAAAGAGAGGAAGGAGGGAAGGATCGATAAGGCAGAGTGAGATCCATGGAAGCCAGTACATCCAATCCATCAAAGTGAAATCCAGCACCAACAAAACCCCTCCTGCGTGGTTACAAAACCAGAGTCTTATGCCAACCCCAGAAACCTCAAACTTCCAATAAATTGAGATTTCAAGTGACCAGAGGAAAAACTAAAGAGAGGAAGGAGGGAAGGATAGATAAAGCAAAGTGAGATCCACAGACACCAGCACCCACTGATTCAAGGGGCTGTGGGAGGGAGAGGCTACTTCTGTTGAGTTTCAGTAGATGCTGGTGCGACGGATCTGGCATGCATAAGGACCACCACCAAAGAAAGAAGCCGTCAACCGCGGTCCAGCAAAGCGAGCACCGCCCCCCCCCCCCCCCGCCCCCCCCGAAATCCCCAGGCCGCGGCAGCACCAAGGCCACCCCCAAGCCACCCGAGCGGACACCGGTCGGTGAGCCGACCCAGACGCCCGGAACACCCCCGCCCCAGCCCCGGCCCACACCCCCGAGCCCAAGGCCGCAGAACGAGGCCCAGCGGGCCCCCACAGCGCCCCACCGGTCCCCAGCCCCCACCCCCCCACGACCCCCCCGCACCCCACCCAAACCCGCCACCCACCACGACCCAGGCCCCACCACCCCCGGCCCCCAAACCCCCGAACACACCCCGACCCCCAACACCCAACCCCCCACCCACCCATACCTCCACCCCCCCCAAACAAGCCGCCCCCCCCCCGACGACCGCCAACCCCCCCCGCGAACCCGGCCCCCCGCGAGCCCCCCCCCACCCCCGGAAACCGGCACCGGGCAGCAGCGCAGAGAGGGAAAACATGCCCACCCCACCTCCAGCCGTGCGAGAGTAGCACAGCGGCGGGAGGGGGGAAGCAGAGGAGGAAGCACCAGGGGAAAAGGCGGACCACCAGAACACCGAGCCCGGTGGGGAGAGGCCCCGGTCGTCACGCCAGAGTACTAGTGACACCTAACCCTGTTACTGAGTCCGCCAGCTCGCCGACTGGCGAGTTCTACCCTTACACCGTGAATGTGGCCCCACCCAGTGTATATACAAGTGTGTGCGTGTGGTGCATTAAAATTGGGAGCAGGCGAGTCGGAGCAGAGGGAAAAAATTTCCCCTACTCCGACACACCCGCATCCCCCCCCAAAAAAAGGAGGGACAAAGTGGTGGGGCAGGGACACAGATGGGGGGGACCACAGCGCTGCCAGGCACTGCAGTCCATCCCCTCTGATGGCTCCCCGCCCCAACTCACCCCTCCCCTTGGACATGAAGTGCATTAAAATTGGAGGGGAGTTGAAGGGTGAAGATGGTGTTTCCACCCTTCCTCACCCCACCAAGAAATGTGTTGTGTGCCCTATGTGTATATTTACAAAGTGTATAGTGCAAAACTAGTGAAGTGAGTAAGAGGAGCGACCAGCGGGGCCTCACCCAACCCGGCGGGTGTAGGTGGTACGCCCGTCCCCCAGCACCCCCCACCCCCACCCGCCCCCCACCCCACCCATCTGGCACCACAATAGGCGGACCGCCAGCGCAGCAGGGCTACTGGACAGCCCACCGGCCACCGGAGCCCGCCCGGGGCGCCAGGAGTTCTACCGGAGTGGGGCAGGCCTCAAACCCCCGCCCCCGGAGCCCGACGCCCGGGCCGGGGAGGGAGCCCCAGGCCCAGGGAGAGGGAGGGGGAGGGGGCGGGGGGCAGACAGGGAAGGGGGGAGGGGGAAGCGGGGGGAAGACGACAAAAAGGCGAAAGGGCGGCTGCAGGGCAGGAGGGGGGGGGGGGGGCGACAAGGGAAAAGGGACCGGGAGGCAGAGGAGGATGGGCGGGAGGAGGCGAGGAGGGAGAGGCGACGGGGGGGAGGAAGGGGGAGGGGAGAGGGAGCCACAGGGCACACCAGAGGCCCACCCGCCCCGAACCGCGCCGCCGGGCACGGAGCAGCGGACCGCGCCGGGACGGCGCCGCCCCGGGCACCAGGGAAAGCACCCCAACACCGCACCCCACAGGGGGCCCAGGGAGCGGCCAAGACGCAACCGCTACCGAGCAGACAACGGGGGGGGGAGGCGGCAGAACCACCCCCGCCCGACCACGGGGAACGGCGTCAAGAAAATTGACTAATTAGCATGCAGTAACACCAAGTGTTGATGCTTAGTGCCCACTAGAAATAACTCTTAAGGAGTTAGTGTGTATAGTGTCGTATAGTGTGGTATGCTCGAGCCCACTAGCAGCAACTAGGTTCCTGACTATATAAAAATAAAAACAATCAGATACAAAATACCAAATAGAGAAGCAGCGAAAACAGAAGTTGTAACGATGTGGTGGCTCTCGTTAACAGGCAGAATCTTGGCAGGATTAAGTTGCCAAATTAAGATTAAAATATTCTATGTACATAGACCATATTTGTTTAAATCTTGATACTTGATTTTTATTTAAGGCAGAGATTTTTTCCATTGAGATATAATTTCTTAGTAAGTTTAACCAGTGGTCGATATTTAGAGATTGTTTATTTTTCCAATTGACAAGGATTCTTTTTTTAGCAATAGTAAGGGCTATAAATATAGATTGGGATTGTTTACATGGTAGCTCAGTTATTGTTAAGTCACCTAGTAAACACAATCTTGGAGAAAAAGGAAGCCTACAGTTTAATATATCAGCGAGCTACTGTTGAACTACTGTTCTTATGATGAACGACTGCGCTTATGAAAAACATTTACAATACACTCATAAATAATACACAGATCATTACTGTGGGATGTGTCCTTACAGTTGACATCCGTACATAACACAGCATTTTCAGGAAGATATAAATTACTCAAAGCAACATCAGTTCTCAACATGTAAATCTTTAGATAATCTTGTGAAAGTTTGGCCCTGTCTAATTTTGCCTTTCAAAGCTGCATGTGCATCAGCAGTGCTAATACAATGGTCCAATCATGATGTTGTGTGCTCTACTTCGCTAACGTTAAGTATAGCTAGCTATCTGATGGTAACAGCAGCTGGCTGAACAAAACTAGACTCAACTCAACTCAAGTTTATTTATAAAGCGCTTTAAGAACAGGCGTTGCTGTATACAAAGTGCTGTACATAAACATCAGTTTTGCAGTAAACAAGAACAAAAACATTTTGAAGTGTGACTACAGGTTTGTTTTTTGTTTTTTTCGATTGTGTTCTTATCATCAAGACAGATGTAGACTTATATTCATTAATAAGAGAAGTTAGAAAGCCAAGCCTATTCATGTACGCATTCTCATTCTTTTTTAAAGTTTTTTTTTTTGTTTCAACATATACATGTTTCAACATGTTGGGTTTATACCAACATGGTTACATGTGCATTTCCTCTACCACATGCATTAAGAGAGAGATGTCAGGATGAGAAGCGAGAGCGACCCAGCGAGGAAACGATGAAGGGGTGAAAAATGCAGAGCCAGAAGTCTGCCTCACAAAAGAATGAACAGGAATCAATAGTGAGACCATCTGTCTGAAGCAGATAAGGCAGCACACAAATGTTGACTATGAAAGACAGCAGTTTGAGATCTTACTCTAATAATTTAGGTTTTATTTGGAATATATTAAATTGTTTTCATCAGAAATGCTGATATTGGATGGTGATTGGGTGTAAATTTGATGCGTGTACGTGCGTGGTGGGGTGCAAAATATGGTATTCCTGTAATAAAGAAGATAAATCCTCTAATCTAAATGAGAACCTTGACTAGCCACAAAAAAAGGAAAATACCAGTGATTACAGTGGTACAGGGGTAAGAAAAGTTTGCCTGGAAACCAGGAGCCAGGATGCAATTATTCTGAGTGATCTTGAAACCGTATTTTGAAGACCATTCTCGCAAGATGAATTCTCGCGGTATTTGTGAGTTCACAAACTCCCGAGAATACATCTTGTGCCGAGCCCGTTGATTTTTCGGACCAATCACAGAGCGACATTGTGTTTAGGGCGAGACATGCAGCTGTGACGAAACAAGGAAACCAGCGCCGACGCTGGGGCAAACAAACAAACCGAACATGGACGAATGGGCGCTGCAATTAATTCTGTTCTTGCAGAATTACTCACCGTATCCTTGTTGAATGTTGAACAGCGAGAAGTGCTTCGTGCATTTCTAGCTGGTAAGATGTTTGTGCTTTTTTACCCCAACTTCGGCGAGGACGAAGACGACATTTTGATCCGTGGCTGTGATTGGTCAAAACAAACGTTCACAATGCTGCATCGTCCAATCAGTTTGACTGTATTGTACACAGTGTTGCCACAGTTACCTTGAAAAAGTAACTTAGTTACTTTACTGATTACTTGGTTTTGAAAGTAACTAAATTGCGTTACTGATTACTTGATTTTAAAAGTAACTAAGTTAGATTAAAAGTTACTTTTTTAGTTACTTTCAGCAGCTGCCGATAACACCATCTCAACATAAAAATAATGCGGTAGAAACGGAGTTCCAAATACTTTATTGAAAGTGCATTTTTAACATGAAAATAAAGTTTTTTTTTATGAAAAACAAAATAGGCAGTCTCTCTTGACTTCTTGTAACGTAAATACTTTTTCTAAAACAAAAAATAAAAATCTATCCAGGTTGAAAATGAAAATCCCCTTTATTCCTCTATTGTTTGTTCCGCTATTCCAGTGTGTACACTTGAGTCGACTCGTGCATGCTGAAAACTAGGGGTGGGAATCTCTGAAACGAGGCCGATTCGATATGTATCTCGATACACAGGTTGTGATTCGATTGAAAAACGATTATCTTTCAGAACAGAACGGTTCGATTAAGTTTGGGAACGATACAATTTTCGATTCGATACGATTCATTTCAATATTCAAAACTTATAGTGACATTTGTTGCTTGTAAACATTAATCTTAAAACACCACAAATTTTTACAGTATCTACAAATGTGTTAAAAAAGAACAACAATAAATATGTCTTCTATATTTTTATATTTTGAATCAATTATTTAACTTAAATATACCGCAACAAAGGGCTGGGCGATATGACTGAAAAATGCATCAGTTTAAATATTTATTAGTAGTTATTGACAGTTATAATTTTTTATTTTTTATTTTTTTTGGGGGGAGGGGGGGGGTTCTCTTCAAAATAAGGATCAGGAAAACAAAAGGTTGATAATTTAATGTTAAATATAAATATTTAACCTTTAGACAGACACCAACACAATTAAACAGAATATGTGCACATTGTGAAGTATTTCAGAAACATAAATTTAAGACATGAAATAAACCTACCGTCCAGCCAAAAGAAATATGAAGCCTTATGGAACAATAAATCTATCAAACACATTTTAACCACTTAATATATGCAAAAATATTTCCAAAAGTTCATTTCCCTTTTTAATCAACAATTTTTGTTTTTAACAATTTTTGTTTTTCTTTTGCCATCACATTCATTTTTGGTTAATGTATGACATCTTTTTTGTTAATCTGAGACACGATGATGACCACAGAATTACTACTGTTTATATTTTGTTTTTTGGGCTGTCGTTCATTTTGAGTTTGATGACGTAATCGCGGGCACGTCTCAGTTCTCCTATCTGCTGCTCATGCTTGTTGTAGACATTGACAGGGAGCCACAAACTGAGAAATGAGATACTTGCAGTGTGCTTTTAGCATAGCTGGTGTGTTGGCTGTGGGACATACCTGTTTCGTTTGAATCCATGCATTGGATCGTCACGGGAGTTATTCTTTTTGGCTCGCGCGCAGTACCAACGCCGGCCCGGGACATACAAGTGCACCAAGAGGACTTGATAGCCATGGGAAATACCGAGATGTACGGCACTGGCTTCTGCCAACTGTCTATAGTTGTATTAGTCACTCGTTGTGCGCGCGCGCGCGCCGTGTCGCGAGCACGGCATTGAGGGTAGGCTCCCCCCCAAAAAAGGTGCGTAACGTCTTTGCATTATGTTTACAACATCCGGGGAATGAAGCGTCTCTGAGCGCTACTTTGCTAGCTCTCTGTAAACACGGAAGTAGCTTGAATAGTGATGCTACTGAAATGTAAACAAAACAAGTAGAGCACGGCGCAGAACTCTTGCTATTGTTATGAAAACCATAAAGCCTCACTCGCAACCGACTCACAGCCACGCGATATCCGGTCCACAGCTTTACAAGCAATGTATCTAAGGATTTCCGGCGGATTTTGTATCGGTTGACAAGTCTGCTACCGATACGGTCGTTTAGCTCCCCTTGACGAACGATGGTTTGGTCGAATCGGTTTTTTGTTCCACCCCTACTGAAAACGTGACTTGTCTGACGTCACTCTCCCTGGCGAGAGGGCGGAGACGACCTCATCCCATAATGCTTCACGGACCAGTTGAGGAC
The DNA here is from genome assembly GCF_051991245.1 of Festucalex cinctus. Classification (NCBI taxonomy): domain Eukaryota; kingdom Metazoa; phylum Chordata; class Actinopteri; order Syngnathiformes; family Syngnathidae; genus Festucalex; species Festucalex cinctus. The sequence goes on along the minus strand of NC_135419.1, from coordinate 27,383,493 downwards.
GGAAATAAATTATTTTTTTACCACTTTTTTGGTCCATAATGTACACTTTTTTTTTTTTGTTGCGTGTGTGCCTGTTGGTTAATAAAACTAGTAGTAAAAGTATCATCACTTTTGTTTTGAATGTGCAAATCATTCACGACCAGACCATGGCTGAATTCAGTGTGGTGATCAATGACTTCCGCCTCATCTTCGTAGTTAGCGGCAGTTGTTTGTGACTGTTACAACAGTGAGATATTTTGCCTTCTTCATGAAAATGTGGAGTAACGCATTGAATCTCTGGACAGTAACTTTAATCAGACTACTTTGTAGAATAAAGTAACGCGTTAGACTACTAGTTACTTTGGAAAGCAAATTTTTTTCAGTAAAGCAAATTTTTTTGAGTAACGCGTTACCGGCAACACTGATTGTACAGAATGTGGCAACACCTTGTCCAGAATGTCCCGCCTTTCCCGAGCAAATCATTGTGGAGCAGTCCCAGATTGATATTGTGGAGAACTCCCTTGAGTGAAGCGCGATCTCAATCTGGCTATTGCCAGGTTAGTTGTTTGTCTTGTAAATTTAAGTAAAACTAAAATTATGCTATGTGGAAGATATAGAACTGGTTCTCATGTAGATTTGTTCATAGATAATACACAAATAGAAAGAAGAAATGAAATCAAATTTCTTGGAGTAATTTTGGACCATAAATCTGTTGGATATTCCATGTGAAACACTGCCACAAAACTGTCCAAGTGTACTGGAATATCGGTGAAAGTAAAAAAACATTCTGGATTATAAGTCATTACACACTCTTTACTGTGTACTATTTTTACCATATATAACAGGTGTGTCATATGTATGGCGCACGGACCTAATCAGGCCAGCAAAGGGGTTTAATCCGGCCCACGAGATAATCTTTTCAAGTACAAAAAATGAGTCATGTCTGACCACGTAATCAGACAGCCAAAATCAAAATGTATAAATTCGTAATTTCACAAGCAATCTTCAGATGAGCAATGCAACTTTAACACGGAATTGACCTGGATGTCATTATTTTACACACAACCTAAATTTGCATTCGTGTTTTTTGAAACAATATATGGTATTTACAGTTGAGCCTCACAATCTGGGCTGGCCTGCAAATAGCGAAAATCTGTGTATAACTGACGCCAATTGTTTTTTAAGTTATATACCATGATTTTACCGGTCCGGCCCACTTGGTAATATATTTTCCTCCATGTGGCCCCTGAGCTAATTTGAGTTTGACACGGGGGTGCAGGAGCCTATCACAGCTGGCTTTGGGCAGTAGGCGTATATATATATGTGACGGGCCACTTCTGTATGTGGCAAATGCAGCCCCACGTCGCTGTTGCTTCAAGCACCACAGACACTCAGGTGGATAGTTGTAGTTGATGTTTCTTTTAATGTCAGATCACTGCAACACAGTGTGACAAAGCAAGGCAGTGGTGAATCGCTGGGTCTCGGGCAAGCGGAATCACGCCAAGACTCCTCGTAGCTCTCATTTTACATAAACAAAGTTACTCTATTATCAAATAAAACAACAGTTGCACATTTCTAACAAAGTGATCGTATAGCGGTTTAGTTTTAACATTTCTTCTTAATAAACAACAAAATTCACATAGAATTACAATCCAACAGAAAAAGAGCACTTTCACTCTCGTTCACGGAGTGTCACTGAACGCATCACAAGCAACGTAAAGTGCGTCACGGCAAAATACAAAAATAATGGCGGCCACGCTGAGTCGTGAGCTCGAGCCATTAATACAATCAAGGAAAACAAAACAGCACCATGAAAAATAAAACAGCAAAAAGAAAAACATTTACCTGCAACACAGTGTGACAACGCAAGGCAGTGGTGAATCGCAGGGTCTCGGGCAAGCGGAATCTACAACAAACGACCGTTGGGACGTTACATCAACCGCCAAAAGTTTGGACGACAAAACACTACTTTTAGAATTAACAGAAAAACCTATGTGGGCTCACAACAATCAAAGACAACCAGGTGAGCACACCACACAGTATCATAAGTGCAACAAATCAAAATTAATACAGTATAATTACTAATTAATCCGGACGACCACGAGATGCGACTCACCACGCCAAGACTCCTCGTAGCTCTGAGCAAACGCTACGGGGCCGCCCTCCAAGTCCCACTGCGTGCCGTTGCGTCACTTCCGCCATAATTTAATACTAAATATATAACTCCGATTTTTTTTCTTAGGATTTTTCTTCGTTTTTTTCCAACCACGTTAACTGGACCTACCTCACATTTGCTCAGATGAGGGTTTCCGCCTTCATGATGTCACAACATGAAGTTTGTGAGTTTTCGTGAATCGCTGTGGGCGTGGCTAAGCGCTGTTCGCCAAGAAAACAACGCCGGTTTTGAGGGTCTAAACATGCACAGAAACTCATGAAACTTTGCACACATATCAGACTTGAATATTTTAGAGATTTCTTGTGCAATTTGCAATAAATGGCTCAATAGCGCCCTCTAGACATTTTTATGAAGCTTTTGCGATTGTATGATTCAGCTAGATTTGTAAAAATTGGTATACCTATAGCCATGTGCCAAGCCATTTTGATTTTATTTTGTTAACTGTGCATCATTTTTGGCCTTTCCATGAAACGTTGCAAACACAAAGCATGGCAAAAACATTTACAATTTAGACAGTTTCCTATTTCACAGGACACCAACATGCCAGAACCCCGACGTGCAAGTACCTCAACGTGGCCCGGGTTGCGAGGGCCCTTTATAGCTGCTCGCAGCTCTAGTTATTAGGGCCCGAGCAGCGACCGCTGCGAGGTCCCTCTTGTTTTTGTAAGAATTATTAGGGCCCGAGCAGCGACCGCTGCGAGGTCCCTATTGTTTTTGTAAAAATTATTATTATTATTATTATTATTATTATTAGGGCCCGAGCAGCGACCGCTGCGAGGTCCCTATTGTTTTTGTAAAAATTATTATTATTAGGGCCCGAGCAGCGACCGCTGCGAGGTCCCTATTGTTTTTCGTTCGAATTATTATTATTATTATTATTATTATTATTATTATTATTATTATTATTATTATTATTATTATTCTCCGTAAACGATCGCATTTTTGAGTACCTAAACATTCACGAAAACACACCAAACTTTGCACACTCCTCAGGCCCGGCGAAAAATTTTATATTATGAAGTCGTCATAACAACGCGACTCTATAGCGCCCCCTAGCGTAGAAAAATAAAAACCAAGCCTGGCACGTTTGAGCTAGAGCAACGAAAATTGGCAGGCACGTGTAGCACCCCGAGACGCACAAAAAAGTCTATTGGGACCATGTAGCTAAAATGTAAAGGAAATGAGCTATGAATTTTTTTATGTCCAATTTTGGCCTATTTTGGCACATTCACTGTGGTCATGCTTTTTCCCCCTCTGCAAACATTTTTCATCCAATTCACATCAAACTTGGCATTTATCATCTCAAGACCTGAGAGAACAAATGGGCAAAAAGTCTTGCCTTTTCGAAATACTATATGATGGGGGCGGGGCATCAAATATTGTCTTTAAAATTTCATTTGTGCAGAAAGAGCAAATTTTTAATAACTCCCATGTTCAAGCTCCAAAAAATCTCAAACTTCTCAGGCAACGTAATAGTCACGGACTGAAAACATCTATATGATAAAATTCAGTTATACATTTAGCGCCACCTAGTGGTGACAATAAATGTCATACTTTACGTTTTTATCTACTGCGCTGAGCTCGTTGAAGGGATCCAGTTGAAAGTTGGTCAGAAAAGCCTTAAGATGTTGATCATGCCCCACACCGAATATTGTAACTTTTCGCCAAAGGGCGTGGCCGCTACGGTGACGCAAAATCTGAAGATTTTTCGTGACAATAAAAGCTGCATGAACTTGACCGAGATGATCCTATCTTCTCAAAATTTCACACATTTGATGAGAGTCCAGCCCTAAAGACATCTACGAACTTATATTTCATCTTACTGATAGCGCCACCTAGTGGCATATTTTTTTTCTTACTAATTTTCTTGTACATTTTTCTCCAAACACGTTAACTGGACCTACCTCATATTTGCTCAGATGAGGGTTTCGGCCTTCATGATGTCACAACACGAAGTTTGTGAGTTTTCGCGAATTGCTGTGGGCGTGGCTAAGCACTGTTCGCCAAGAAAACAACGCCAGTTTTGAGGGTCTAAACATGCTCAGAAACTCCTGAAACTTGGCACACACATCTGGCCTGGTAAAATGAGTAATATTTTATTGTTGATTGTGCTATTTTTACAAAAATGACTCAATAGCGCCCCCTCGAAATTTTTAACGAAGCAGCCCCGGTTGTACGTTTAAGCAAGAACGACGAATATTTTTAGGTGTATGAGGGAGCCCAAGACCTACAAAAAAGTCTCTTGTAACCATATGCTAAAATGAACAGGAAGTGAGCTACGAATTTTTGAATGTCCCATTTTTGACGATTTTTGCACATTCACAGGGGGCAGACTTTTGCCCACTTCTCCTACACGTTTCATCCGACTGAGTTAAGACTTGACCTGGACCATGTCAAGACCTGAGCCAACGACAGGGGGAAAAATTTTTACTTTTCGAAATACTATATAATGAGGGCGGGGCATCAAAATTTGTGTTTCGCAATGAAAAAGGATATGCTTGATAACTCCCCGGTACATGCTCCAAAATATCCCAAACTTGACATGTATGTTTATCGTCAAGGCCTGAAGTTATCTCTATGACAACATTCAGTTATATATGCAGCGCCACCTAGCCCTTGAGGCATGAAAAAAAAATACCCCACTTACGGTATTTTGTACAAAAAATGTAAACTCATTCTAAGTGTGATAACTAAGTCATTTATGAATATTCTTTTAGTTTCCACCACTCAAAATGTTCACTGGCATCAGACTTATCCAAACATACATATTTTTGTTATTTAGTTTTATGTATTTTTGATAGCCTCTATGGACATTAAAAGCAATATCGTGAATGAAGGCTATGCTTAATAAATCCACGGTACATGCTCAAAAAAAAAATCCCACACTTGACATGTATGCTTATAATCAAGGCCTGAAGGTATCTCTATGACAACATTCAGTTATAAATACAGCGCCACCTAGCCCTTGAGGCTTATATAAAAAAATAAATAAAATACCCCACATACGGTATTTTGTACAAAAAATGTACACTCATTCTAAGTGTGATAACTAAGTCATTTATGAATATTCTTTTAGTTTCCACCACTCAAATTGTTCACTGGCATCAGACTTATCCAAACATATATATATTTTTATTTATTTTTGATAGCCTCTATGGACATTAAAAGCAATATCGTGAATGAAGGATATGCTTAATAACTCCACGGTACATGCTCCAAAAAAAATCCCACACTTGACATGTATGCTTATAATCAAGGCCTGAAGGTATCTCTATGACAACATTCAGTTATAAATACAGCGCCACCTAGCCCTGGCTATGGCTGGCTTATATAAAAAAAAAATAAAAATACCCCACATACGGTATTTTGTACAAAAAATGTACACTCATTCTAAGTGTGATAACTAAGTCATTTATGAATATTCTTTTAGTTTCCACCACTCAAATTGTTCACTGGCTTCACACCGATCCAAACGTATGTACGTTTCCATTTCGTTTTATTCATTTTTGATTTCCCCTTTGGACAATAAAAGTAACATTGTGCAATGAGTACAACGAGCGATGATGTGTATATACACTTTTACAAAAAAATACCAATCAGGGCAACTCATTGCCTAAAAATAAAAAAGGACGCTGATTTTTGCAGGTCTTAACAATCACCAAAACCCGTTGAGCTTGATACACACACTGGCAAAAAAATATTCTACATGTAAACGTTTATTATGCCATTTTCAAAGAAATTTTGCTTCCAATATGCCAGTACCCGAATGTGCCAGTACCCCAACGTGCAAGTACCCCAACGTGCAAGGACCTCAACGTGGCCCGGGCTGCGAGGGCCCTTTATAGCTGCTCGCAGCTCTAGTTATTAGGGCCCGAGCAGCGACCGCTGCGAGGTCCCTATTGTTTTTCGTTCGAATTATTAGGGCCCGAGCAGCGACCGCTGCGAGGTCCCTATTGTTTTTGTAAAAATTCTTCTTCTTCTTCTTCTTCTTCTTCTTCTTCTTCTTTATTCTCCGCAAACGATCGCGATTTTGGGTACCTAAACATTCACGAAAACTCACCGAACTTTGCACACTCCTCAGGCCCGGCGAAAAATTTGATATTATTAAGTCGTCATAACAATGCGACTCGATAGCGCCCCCTAGCGTAGAAAAATAAAAACCAAGCCCGGCACGTTTGAGCGAGAGCAACAAAAATTGGCAGGCACGTGTAGCACCCCGAGACGCACAAAAAAGTCTATTGGGACCATGTAGCTAAAATGTACAGGAAGTGAGCTATGAATTTTTTAATGTCCAATTTTGGCCTATTTTGGCACATTCACTGTGGTCATGCTTTTTCCCCCTTTGCAAACATTTTTCATCCAATTGACTTCAAACTTGGCATTTATCATCTCAAGACCTGAGAGAACAACTGGGCAAAACATCTTGCCTTTTTGAAATACTATATGACGGGGGCGGGGCATCAAATATTGCCTTTAAAATTTCATTTGTCCAGAAAGAGCAAATGCTTAATAACTCCCATGTTCAAACTCCAAAAAATCTCAAACTTCTCAGGCAACGTAATAGTCACGGCCTGAAAACATCTATATGATAAAATTCAGTTATACATATAGCGCCACCTAGTGGTTACAATAAATGTCATACTTTACGTTTTTAGCTACTGTGCTGAGCTTGTTGAAGGGATCCATTTGAAAATTGGTCAGAAAAGCCTTAAGATGTTGATCATGCCCCACACCGAATATTGTAACTTTTCGCCAAAGGGCGTGGCCGCTACTGTGACGCAAAGTCTGAAGATTTTTCGTGAAAATAAAAGCTGCATTAACTTGACCGATATGATCCTATCTTCTCAAAATTTCACACATTTGATGAGAGTCCAGCCCTAAAGACATCTACTGACTTATATTTCATCTAACTGATAGCGCCACCTAGTGGCAATTTTTTTTCTTACGAATTTTCTTCTACGTTTTTCTCCAAACACGTTAACTGGCCCTACCTCATATTTGCTCAGATGAGGGTTTCGACCTTCATGATGTCACAACACGAAGTTTGTGAGTTTTCGCGAATTGTTGTGGGTGTGGCTCAGCGCTGTTCGCCAAGAAAACAACGCCAGTTTTGAGGGTCTAAACATGCACAGAAACTCATGAAACTTGGCACACACATCTGGCCTGGTAAAATAAGCAATATTTTATTGTTGATTGTGCTATTTTTACAAAAATGACTCAATAGCGCCCCCTAGAAGTTTTTAACGAAGCAGCCCCGGTTGTACGTTTAAGCAAAAACGACGAATATTTTTAGGTGTATGAGGGAGCCCAAGACCTACAAAAAAGTCTCTTGGACCCATATGCTAAAATGAACAGGAAGTGAGCTACGAATTTTTGAATGTCCCATTTTTGACGATTTTTGCACATTCACAGGGGGCAGACTTTTGCCCACTTCTCCTACACGTTTCATCTGACTGAGATAAGACTTGACCTGGACCATGTCAGGACCTGAGCCAACGGCAGGGGGAAAAATCTTGACCTTTCGAAATACTATATGATGAAGGCGGGGCATCAAAATTTGTGTTTCGCACTGAAAAAGGATATGCTTAATAACTCCCCGGTACATGCTCCAAAAAATCCCAAACTTGACATGTATGTTTATCGTCAAGGCCTGAAGCTATCTCTATGACAACATTCAGTTATATATGCAGCGCCACCTAGCCCTTGAGGCATAAAAAAAAATACCCCACATACGGTATTTTGTACAAAAAATGTAAACTCATTCTAAGTGTGATAACGAAGTCATTTATGAATATTCTTTTAGTTTCCACCACTCAAAATGTTCACTGGCATCAGACTTATCCAAACATATATATATTTTTATTTATTTTTGATAGCCTCTGTGGACATTAAAAGCAATATCGTGAATGAAGGATATGCTTAATAACTCCACGGTACATGCTCCAAAAAAAATCCCACACTTGACATGTATGCTTATAATCAAGGCCTGAAGGTATCTCTATGACAACATTCAGTTATAAATACAGCGCCACCTAGCCGTTGAGGCTTATATAAAAAAAATTAAAAAAATACCCCACCTACGGTATTTTGTACAAAAAATGTACACTCATTCTAAGTGTGATAACTAAGTCATTTATGAATATTCTTTTAGTTTCCACCACTCAAATTGTTCACTGGCTTCACACCGATCCAAACGTATGTACGTTTCCATTTTGTTTTATTCATTTTTGATTGCCCCTTTGGACAATAAAAGTAACATTGTGCAATGAGTACAACGAGCGATGATGTCTATATACACTTTTACAAAAAATACCAATCAGGGCAACTCATTGCCTAAAAATAAAAAAGGACGCTGATTTTTGCAGGTCTTAACAATCACCAAAACCCGTTGAGCTTAACACAGACTGGCAAAAAAAAAATTCTACATGTAAACGTTTATTATGCCATTTTCAAAGAAATTTTGCTTCCAATATGCCAGTACCCCAACGTGCCAGTACCCTAACGTGCAAGTACCCCAACGTGCAAGGACCCCAACGTGGCCCGGGCTGCGAGGGCCCTTTATAGCTGCTCGCAGCTCTAGTTATTCTTCTTCTTCTTCTTCTTCTTCTTTATTCTCCGCAAACGATCGCGATTTTGGGTACCTAAACATTCACGAAAACTCACCGAACTTTGCACACTCCTCAGGCACGGCGAAAAATTTGATATTATTAAGTCGTCATAACAATGCGACTCGATAGCGCCCCCTAGCGTAGAAAAATAAAAACCAAGCCCGGCACGTTTGAGCTAGTGCAACAAAAATTGGCAGGCACGTGTAGCACCCCGAGACGCACAAAAAAGTCTATTGGGACCATGTAGCTAAAATGTACAGGAAGTGAGCTATGAATTTTTTAATGTCCAATTTTGGCCGATTTTGGCACATTCACTGTGGTCATGCTTTTTCCCCCTTTGCAAACATTTTTCATCCAATTGACTTCAAACTTGGCATTTATCATCTCAAGACCTGAGAGAACAACTGGGCAAAACATCTTGCCTTTTTGAAATACTATATGACGGGGGCGGGGCATCAAATATTGCCTTTAAAATTTCATTTGTCCAGAAAGAGCAAATGCTTAATAACTCCCATGTTCAAGCTCCAAAAAATCTCAAACTTCTCAGGCAACGTAATTGTCACGGCCTGAAAACATCTATATGATAAAATTCAGTTATACATATAGCGCCACCTAGTGGTTACAATAAATGTCATACTTTACATTTTTAGCTACTGTGCTGAGCTTGTTGAAGGGATCCATTTGAAAATTGGTCAGAAAAGCCTTAAGATGCTGATCATGCCCCACACCGAATATTGTAACTTTTCGCCAAAGGGCGTGGCCGCTACGGTGACGCAAAGTCTGAAGATTTTTCGTGAAAATAAAAGCTGCATTAACTTGACCGAAATGATCCTATCTTCTCAAAATTTCACACATTTGATGAGAGTCCAGCCCTAAAGACATCTACTGACTTATATTTCATCTAACTGATAGCGCCACCTAGTGGCAATTTTTTTTCTTACGAATTTTCTTCTACGTTTTTCTCCAAACACGTTAACTGGACCTACCTCATATTTGCTCAGATGAGGGTTTCAGCCTTCATGATGTCACAACACGAAGTTTGTGAGTTTTCGCGAATTGCTGTGGGTGTGGCTAAGCGCTGTTCGCCAAGAAAACAACGCCAGTTTTGAGGGTCTAAACATGCACAGAAACTCATGAAACTTGGCACACACATCTGGCCTGGTAAAATGAGCAATATTTTATTGTTGATTGTGCTATTTTTACAAAAATGACTCAATAGCGCCCCCTCGAAATTTTTAACGAAGCAGCCCCGGTTGTACGTTTAAGCAAGAACGACGAATATTTTTAGGTGTATGAGGGAGCCCAAGACCTACAAAAAAAGTCTCTTGTACCCATATGCTAAAATGAACAGGAAGTGAGCTACGAATTTTTGAATGTCCCATTTTTGACGATTTTTGCACATTCACAGGGGGCAGACTTTTGCCCACTTCTCCTACACGTTTCATCTGACTGAGTTAAGACTTGACCTGGACCATGTCAAGACCTGAGCCAACGACAGGGGGAAAAATCTTGACCTTTCGAAATACTATATGATGAAGGCGGGGCATCAAAATTTGTGTTTCGCACTGAAAAAGGATATGCTTAATAACTCCCCGGTACATGCTCCAAAAAATCCCAAACTTGACATGTATGTTTATCGTCAAGGCCTGAAGCTATCTCTATGACAACATTCAGTTATATATGCAGCGCCACCTAGCCTTTGAGGCATAAAAAAAAAAATACCCCACATACGGTATTTTGTACAAACAAATGTAAACTCATTCTAAGTGTGATAACTAAGTCATTTATGAATATTCTTTTAGTTTCCACCACTCAAAATGTTCACTGGCATCAGACTTATCCAAACATATATATATTTTTATTTATTTTTGATAGCCTCTGTGGACATTAAAAGCAATATCGGGAATGAAGGATATGCTTAACACATTCACTGCCAGCCCAGCAAAAATGCATTATTTGACGTCTTTTTCCGTCAATGGCAGTCAATGAGTTTAGATGAGATGTAACCAAAATTGACGGATTTCTAAGCAAAATTTGCCTTAAAAAAAGAAAAAAGGAAAAAAGGATGCTGCAATATAATCACTAAATATATTGGCACATTGTGTTTAACACATTCACTGCCAGCCCAGCAAAAATGCATTATTTGACGTCTTTTTCCGTCAATGGCAGTCAATGAGTTAATAACTCCACGGTACATGCTCCAAAAAAAATCCCACACTTGACATGTATGCTTATAATCAAGGCCTGAAGGTATCTCGATGACAACATTCAGTTATAAATACAGCGCCACCTAGCCCTTGAGGCTTATATAAAAAAAAAAAACCCACATACGGTATTTTGTACAAAAAATGTAAACTCATTCTAAGTGTGATGACTAAGTCATTTATGAATATTCTTTTAGTTTCCACCACTCAAATTGTTCACTGGCTTCACACCGATCCAAACGTATGTACGTTTCCATTTTGTTTTATTCATTTTTGATTGCCACTTTGGACAATAAAAGTAACATTGTGCAATGAGTACAACGAGCGATGATGTATATATACACTTTTACAAAAAATACCAATCAGGGCAACTCATTGCCTAAAAATAAAAAAGGACGCTGATTTTTGCAGGTCTTAACAATCCCCAAAACCCGTTGAGCTTGACACACACTGGCAAAAAAAATATTCTACATGTAAACGTTTATTATGCCATTTTCAAAGAAATTTTGCTTCCAATATGCCAGTACCCCAACGTGCCAGTACCCTAACATGCAAGTACCCCAACGTGCAAGGACTCCAACGTGGCCCGGGCTGCGAGGGCCCTTTATAGCTGCTCGCAGCTCTAGTTAGGGCCCGAGCAGCGACCGCTGCGAGGTCCATCTTGTTTTTGTAAGAATTATTATTAGGGCCCGAGCAGCGACCGCTGCGAGGTCCCTATTGTTTTTGTAAAAATTATTATTATTAGGGCCCGAGCAGCGACCGCTGCGAGGTCCCTATTGTTTTTGTAAAAATTATTATTATTATTATTATTATTATTCTTTATTCTCCGCAAACGATCGCAATTTTGGGTACCTAAACATTCACGAAAACTCACCGAACTTTGCACGCTCCTCAGGCCCGGCGAAAAATTTTATATTATGAAGTTGTCATAACAATGCGACTCTATAGCGCCCCCTAGCATAGAAAAATAAAAACCAAGCCCGGCACGTTTGAGCAAGAGCAACGAATATTGGCAGGCACGTGTAGCAACCCGAGACGCACAAAAAAGTCTATTGGGACCATGTAGCTAAAATGTACAGGAAGTGAGCTATGAATTTTTTAATGTCCAATTTTGGCCTATTTTGGCACATTCACTGTGGTCATGCTTTTTCCCCCTTTACAAACATTTTTCATCCAATTGACTTCAAACTTGGCATTTATCATCTCAAGACCTGAGAAAACAACTGGGCAAAATATCTTGCCTTTTCGAAATACTATATGACAGGGGCGGGGCATCAAATATTGCCTTTAAAATTTCATTTGTCCAGAAAGAGCAAATACTTAATAACTCCCCTGTTCAAGCTCCAAAAAATCTCAAACTTCTCAGGCAACGTAATAGTCATGGCCTGAAAACATCTGTATGATAAAATTCAGTTATACATATAGCGCCACCTAGTGGTAACAATAAATGTCATACTTTACGGTTTTAGCTACTGTGCTGAGCTCGTTGAAGGGATCAAGTTGAAAATTGGTCAGAAAAGCCTTAAGATGTTGATCATGCCCCACACCGAATATTGTCACTTTTCGCCTAAGGGCGTGGCCGCTACGGTGCCGCAAAGTCTGAAGATTTTTCGTGAGAATAAAAGCTGCATTAACTTGAGAGAGATGATCCTATCTTCTCAAAACTTCACACATTTGATGAGAGTCCAGCCCTAAAGACACCTACGAACTTATATTTCATCTTACTGATAGCGCCACCTCGTGGCAATTTTTTTTCTTACGAATTTTCTTCTACGTTTTTCTCCAAACACGTTAACTGGACCTACCTCATATTTGCTCAGATGAGGGTTTCGGCCTTCATGATGTCACAACACGAAGTTTGTGAGTTTTTGCGAATCGCTGTGGGCGTGGCTAAGCGCTGTTCGCCAAGAAAACAACGCCAGTTTTGAGGGTCTAAACATGCGCAGAAACTCATGAAACTTGGCACACATATCTGACCTGGTAAAATGAGCAATATTTTATTGTTGATTGTGCTATTTTTACAAAAATGACTCAATAGCGCCCCCTATAAATTTTTAACAAAGCAGCCCCGCTTGTACGTTTAAGCAAGAACGACGAATATTTTTAGGTCTATGAGGGAGCCCAAGACCTACAAAAAATTCTCTTGGACCTATATGCTAAAAGGAACAGGAAGTGAGCTACGAATTTTTGAATGTCCCATTTTTGACGATTTTTGCACATTTACAGGGAGCATACTTTTGCCCACTTCTCCTACACGATTCATCCGACTGACTTCAGACTTGACCTGGACCATGTCAAGACCTGAGCCAACAACAGGGGGAAAAATCTTGACTTTTCGGAATACTATATGATGAGGGCGGGGCATCAAATTTTGTGTTTAGCACTGAAAAAGTATATGCTTAATAACTCCCCAGTGCATGCTCCAAAAAATCCCAAACTTGACATGTATGCATATAATCAAGGCCTGAAGCTATCTCTATGACAACATTCAGTTATAAATACAGCGCCACCTAGCCCTTGAGGCATAAAAAAAAAATACCCCACATACGGTATTTTGTACAAAAAATGTAAACTCATTCTAAGTGTGATAACTAAGTCATTTATGAATATTCTTTTAGTTTCCACCACTCAAAATGTTCACTGGCATCAGACTTATGCAAACATATATATATATTTATTTATTTTTGATAGCCTCTATGGACATTAAAAGCATTATCGTGCATGAAGGATATGCTTAATAACTCCCCGGTACATGCTCCAAAAAAAATCCCACATTGACATGTATGCATATAATCAAGGCCTGAAGGTATCTCTATGACAACATTCAGTTATAAATACAGCGCCACCTAGCCCTTGAGGCTTATATAAAAAAAAAAAAAATACCCCACATACGGTATTTTGTACAAAAAAAATGTAAACTCATTCTAAGTGTGATAATTAAGTCATTTATGAATATTATTTTAGTTTCCACCACTCAAATTGTTCACTGGCTTCACACCGATCCAAACGTATGTAGGCTACGTTTCCATTTTGTTTTATTCATTTTTTTATTGCCCCTTTGGACAAGAAAAGCAACATTGTGCAATGAGTACAACGAGCGATGATGTGTATCTACACTTTTACAAAAAATACCAATCAGGGCAACTCATTGCCTAAAAATAAAAAAGGACGCTGATTTTTGCAGGTCTTAACAATCACCAAAACCCGTTGAGCTTGACACACACACTGGCAAAAAAATATTCTACATGTAAAGGTTTATCATGCCATTTTCAAAGAAAATTTTGCTTCCAATATGCCAGTACCCCAACGTGCCAGTACCCCAACGTGCAAGTATCCCAACGTGCAAGGACCCCAACGTGGCTCGGGCTGCGAGGGCCCTTTATAGCTGCTCGCAGCTCTAGTTAGGGCCCGAGCAGCGACCGCTGCGAGGTCCCTATTGTTTTTGTAAAAATTATTAGGGCCCGAGCAGCGACCGCTGCGAGGTCCCTATTGTTTTTGTAAAAATTATTATTATTATTAGGGCCCGAGCAGCGACCGCTGCGAGGTCCCTATTGTTTTTGTAAAAATTATTATTATTATTATTATTATTATTATTATTATTAGGGCCCGAGCAGCGACCGCTGCGAGGTCCCTCTTGTTTTTGTAAGAATTATTATTAGGGCCCGAGCAGCGACCGCTGCGAGGTCCCTATTGTTTTTGTAAAAATTATTATTATTATTCTTCTTCTTCTTCTTCTTCTTCTTCTTCTTCTTCTTCTTTATTCTCCGCAAACAATCGCGATTTTGGGTACCTAAATATTCACGAAAACTCACCGAACTTTGCACACTCCTCAGGTCCGGCGAAAAATTTGATATTATGAAGTCGTTATAACAACGTGACTCTATAGCGCCCCCTAGCATAGAAAAATAAAAACCAAGCCCGGCACGTTTGAGCTAGAGCAACGTAAATTGGCAGGCACGTGTAGCACCCCGAGACGCACAAAAAAGTCTATTGGGACCATGTAGCTAAAATGTACAGGAAGTGAGCTATGAATTTTTTAATGTCCAATTTTGGCCTATTTTGGCACATTCACTGTGGTCATGCTTTTTCCCCCTATGCAAACATTTTTCATCCCATTGACTTCAAACTTGGTATTTATCATCTCAAGACCTAAGAGAACAGCTGGGCAAAAAGTCTTGCCTTTTCGAAATACTATATGACGGGGGCGGGGCATCAAATATTGCCTTTAAAATTTCATTTGTCCAGAAAGAGCAAATGCTGAAAAACTCCCATGTACAAGCTCCAAAAAATCTCAAACTTCTCAGGCAACGTAATAGTCACGGCCTGAAAACATCTATATGACAAAATTCAGTTATACATATAGCTCCACCTAGTGGTTACAATAAATGTCATACTTTACGTTTTTATCTACTGCGCTGAGCTCGTTGAAGGGATCCAGTTGAAAGTTGGTCAGAAAAGCCTTAAGATGTTGATCATGCCCCACACCGAATATTGTAACTTTTCGCCAAAGGGCGTGGCCGCTACGGTGACGCAAAATCTGAAGATTTTTCGTGACAATAAAAGCTGCATGAACTTGACCGAGATGATCCTATCTTCTCAAAATTTCACACATTTGATGAGAGTCCAGCCCTAAAGACATCTACTAACTTACATTTCATCTAACTGATAGCGCCACCTAGTGGCCATTTTTTTTCTTACGAATTTTCTTCTACGTTTTTCTCCAAACACGTTAACTGGACCTCCCTCATATTTGCTCAGATGAGGGTTTCGGCCTTTATGATGTCACAACACGAAGTTTGTGAGTTTTCGCGAATTGCTGTGGGCGTGGCTAAGCGCTGTTCGCCAAGAAAACAACGCCAGTTTTGAGGGTCTAAACATGCACAGAAACTCCTGAAACTTGGCACACACATCTGGCCTGGTAAAATGAGCAATATTTTATTGTTGATTGTGCTATTTTTACAAAAATGACTCAATAGCGCCCCCTCAAAATTTTTAACGAAGCAGCCCCGGTTGTACGTTTAAGCAAGAACGACGAATATTTTCAGGTGTATGAGGGAGCCCAAGACCTACAAAAAAGTCTCTTGTACCCATGTGCTAAAATGAACAGGAAGTGAGCTACGAATTTTTGAATGTCCCATTTTTGACGATTTTTGCACATTCACAGGGGGCAGACTTTTGCCCACCTCTCCTACACGTTTCATCCGACTGAGTTAAGACTTGGCCTGGACCATGTCAAGACCTGAGCCAACGACAGGGGGAAAAATTTTGACTTTTCGAAATACTATATGATGAGGGCGGGGCATCAAAATTTGTGTTTCGCAATGAAAAAGGATATGCTTGATAACTCCCCGGTACATGCTCCAAAAAATCCCAAACTTGACATGTATGTTTATCGTCAAGGCCTGAAGCTATCTCTATGACAACATTCAGTTATATATGCAGCGCCATCTAGCCCTTGAGGCATGAAAAAAAAATACC
This sequence comes from Festucalex cinctus, assembly GCF_051991245.1. Lineage (NCBI taxonomy): Eukaryota > Metazoa > Chordata > Actinopteri > Syngnathiformes > Syngnathidae > Festucalex > Festucalex cinctus. Next base: position 27,367,048 of record NC_135419.1, on the reverse strand, counting down.
CCACATACGGTATTTTGTACAAAAAATGTAAACTCATTCTAAGTGTGATAACGAAGTCATTTATGAATATTCTTTTAGTTTCCACCACTCAAAATGTTCACTGGCATCAGACTTATCCAAACATATATATTTTATTTTTTATTTTTGATAGCCTCTATGGACATTAAAACCAATATCGTGAATGAAGGCTATGCTTAATAACTCCACGGTACATGCTCCAAAAAAAATCCCACACTTGACATGTATGCTTATAATCAAGGCCTGAAGGTATCTCTATGACAACATTCAGTTATAAATACAGCGCCACCGAGCCGTTGAGGCTTATATAAAAAAAATAAAAAAAATACCCCACATACGGTATTTTGTACAAAAAATGTACACTCATTCTAAGTGTGATAACTAAGTCATTTATGAATATTCTTTTAGTTTCCACCACTCAAATTGTTCACTGGCTTCACACCGATCCAAACGTATGTACGTTTCCATTTTGTTTTATTCATTTTTGATTGCCCCTTTGGACAATAAAAGTAAACATTGTGCAATGAGTACAATGAGCGATAATGTGTATATACACTTTTACAAAAAAATACCAATCAGGGCAACTCATTGCCTAAAAATAAATAAGGACGCTGATTTTTGCAGGTCTTAACAATCACCAAAATCCGTTGAGCTTGACAGACACTGGCAAAAAAAATATTCTACATGTAAACGTTTATTATGCCATTTTCAAAGAAATTTTGCTTCCAATATGCCAGTACCCCAACGTGCCAGTACCCCAACGTGCAAGTACCCCAACGTGCAAGGACCCCAACGTGGCCCGGGCTGCGAGGGCCCTTTATAGCTGCTCGCAGCTCTAGTTAGGGCCCGAGCAGCGACCGCTGCGAGGTCCCTCTTGTTTTTGTAAGAATTATTATTATTCTTCTTCTTCTTCTTCTCCGTAAACGATCGCATTTTTGAGGGCCTAAACATTTACGAAAACTCACCAAACTTTGCAGTCTCTTCGGGCCCGGCGAAAAATTTGATATTATGTAGTTGTCATAACAACGCGACTCTATAGCGCCACCTAGCGTAGAAAAATAAAAACCAATCCCGGTCCGTTTGAGCTAGAGCTACGAAAAATGGCAGGCACGTGTAGCACTACGAGACGCACAAAAAAGTCAGTGGAAGCCATTTCCTAAAATGTACAGGAAGTGAGCTATGAATTTTTTAATGTCCAATTTTGGCCTATTTTGGCACATTCACTGTGGTCATGCTTTTTCCCCCTATGCAAACATTTTTCATCCCATTGACTTTAAACTTGGCATTTATCATCTCAAGACTTAAGAGAAAAACTAGGCAAAAAATCTTGCGTTTTCGAAATACTATATGACGGGGGCGGGGCATCAAATATTGCCTTTAAAATTTCATTTGTCCAGAAAGAGCAAATGCTGAATAACTCCCATGTACAAGCTCCAAAAAATCTCAAACTTCTCAGGCAACGTAATAGTCACGGCCTGAAAACACCTATATGAAAAAATTCAGTTATACATATAGCGCCACCTAGTGGTTACAATAAATGTCATACTTTACGTTTTTAGCTACTGTGCTGAGCTCGTTGAAGGGATCCAGTTGAAAATTGGTCAGAAAAGCCTTAAGATGTTGATGATGCCCCACACCGAATATTGTAACTTTTCACCAAAGGGCGTGGCCGCTACGGTGACGCAAAGTCTGAAGATTTTTCGTGACAATAAAAGCTGCATGAACTTGACCGAGATGATCCTATCTTCTCAAAATTTCACACATTTGATGAGAGTCCAGCCCTAAAGACATCTACGAACTTATATTTCATCTAACTGATAGCGCCACCTAGTGGCAATTTTTTTTCTTACGAATTTTCTTGTACATTTTTCTCCAAACACGTTAACTGGACCAACCTCATATTTGCTCAGATGGGGGTTTCGGCCTTCATGATGTCACAACACGAAGTTTGTGAGTTTTCGCGAATCGCTGTGGGCGTGGCTAAGCACTGTTCACCAAGAAAACAACGCTAGTTTTGATGGTCTAAACATGCGCAGAAACTCATGAAACTTGGCACACACATCTGGCCTGGCAAAATGAGCAATATTTTATCATGTATTGTCCTATTTTTACAAAAATGACTCAATAGCGCCCCCTAGAAATTTTTAACGAAGCAGCCCCGATTGTACGTTTAAGCAAGATCTACGAAAATTTTTAGGTGTATGAGGGAGTCCATGACCTACAAAAAAGTCTCTTGGACCCATGTGCTAAAATGAACAGGAAGTGAGCTATGAATTTTTGAATGTCCCATTTTTGACGATTTTTGCACATTTTCAGGGGGCATACTTTTGCCCACTTCTCCTACACATTTCATCCGACTGACTTTAGACTTGACCTGGACCATGTCAAGACCTGAGCCAACTACAGGCAGAAAAATCTTGACTTTTGGAAATACTATATGATGAGGGCGGGGCATCAAATTTTGTGTTTCGCACTGAAAAAGGATATGCTTAATAACTCCCCGGTACATGCTCCAAAAAATCCCAAACTTGACATGTATGTTTATAGTCAAAGCCTGAAGGTATCTCTATGACAAAATTCAGTTATATATGCAGCGCCACCTAGCCCTTCAGGCGTGAAAAAAAAATACCCCACATACGGTATTTTGTACAAAAAATGTCAACTCATTCTAAGTGTGATAACTCCCATGTTCAAGCTCCAAAAAATCTCAAACTTCTCAGGCAACGTAATAGTCACGGCCTGAAAGCATCTATATGATAAAATTCAGTTATACATATAGCGCCACCTAGTGGTAACAATAAATGTCATACTTTACGTTTTTAGCTACTGTGCCGAGCTCGTTGAAGGGATCCAGTTGAAAATTGGTCAGAAAAGCCTTAAGATGTTGATCATGCCCCACACCGAATATTGTAACTTTTCGCCAAAGGGCGTGGCCGCTACGGTGACGCAAAGTCCGAAAATTTTTCGTGACAATAAAAGCTGCATGAACTTGACCGAGATGATCCTATCTTCTCAAAATTTCACACATTTGATGAGAGTCCAGCCCTAAAGACATCTACGAACTTATATTTCATCTTACTGATAGCGCCACCTAGTGGCAATTTTTTTTCTTACGAATTTTCTTGTACATTTTTCTCCAAACACGTTAACTGGACCAACCTCATATTTGCTCAGATGAGGGTTTCGGCCTTCATGATGTCACAACACGAAGTTTGTGAGTTTTCGCGAATCGCTGTGGGCGTGGCTAAGCACTGTTCGCCAAGAAAACAACGCTAGTTTTGAGGGTCTAAACATGCGCAGAAACTCATGAAACTTGGCACACACATCTGGCCTGGTAAAATGAACAATATTTTATTGTTGATTGTACTATTTTTACAAAAATGACTCAATAGCGCCCCCTAGAAATTTTTAACGAAGCAGCCCCGATTCTACGTTTAAGCAAGATCTACGAAAATTTTTACGTGTATGACGGAGCCAAAGACCTACAAAAAAGTCTCTTGGACCCATATGCTAAAATGAACAGGAAGTGAGGTACGAATTTTTGAATGTCCCATTTTTGACGATTTTTGCACATTTTCAGGGGGCATACTTTTGCCCACTTCTCCTACATGTTTTATCCGACTGACTTATGACTTGACCTGGACCATGCCAAGACCTGAGCCAACAACAGACGGAAAAATCTTGACTTTTGGAAATACTATATGATGAGCGCGGGGCATCAAAATTTGTGTTTCGCACTGAAAAAGGATATGCTTAATAACTCCCCGATACATGCTCCAAAAAATCCCAAACTTGACATGTATGTTTATCGTCAAGGCCTGAAGGTATCTCTATGACAACATTCAGTTATATATGCAGCGCCACCTCGCCCTTGAGGCAAAACAAAAAAATACCCCACATACGGTATTTTGTACAAAAAATGTAAACTCATTCTAAGTGTGATAACTAAGTCATTTATGAATATTCTTTTACTTTCCACCACTCAAAATGTTCACTGGCATTAGACTTATCCAAACATGTACTTTTTTATTTATTTTTGATAGCCTCTAATGGACATTAAAAGCAATATCGTGAATGAAGGATATGCTTAATAACTCCACGGTACATGCTCCAAAAAAATCCCACACTTGACATGTATGTTTAGAGTCAAGGCTTGAAGGTATCCCTATGACAACATTCCATTATATATACAGCGCCACCTAGCCCTAGAGGCATAAAAAAAAATACACCAACTTAACGGTATTTTTACAAAAAAAAAAAAAATCCACATGTCAAGGTTTATCATGCCATTTTCAAAGAAATTCTGCTTCCAATGTGCCTTACCTAAACTTGCCAGTACCCCAACGTGCCAGTACCCCAACGTGCAAGTACCCCAACGTGCAAGTACCCCAACGTGGCCCGGGCTGCGAGGGCCCTTTATAGCTGCTCGCAGCTCTAGTTATTATTATTCTTCTTCTTCTTCTTCTTCTTTATTCTCCGCAAACGATCGCGATTTTGGGTACCTAAACATTCACGAAAACTCACCGAACTTTGCACACTCCTCAGGCCCGGCGAAAAATTTGATATTATTAAGTCGTCATAACAATGCGACTCGATAGCGCCCCCTAGCGTAGAAAAATAAAAACCAAGCCCGGCACGTTTGAGCTAGAGCAACAAAAATTGGCAGGCACGTGTAGCACCCCGAGACGCACAAAAAAGTCTATTGGGACCATGTAGCTAAAATGTACAGGAAGTGAGCTATGAATTTTTTTATGTCTAATTTTGGCCTATTTTGGCACATTCACTGTGATCATGCTTTTTCCCCCTTTGCAAACATTTTTCATCCAATTGACTTCAAACTTGGCATTTATCATCTCAAGACCTGAGAGAAAAACTGGGCAAAACATCTTGCCTTTTTGAAATACTATATGACGGGGGCGGGGCATCAAATATTGCCTTTAAAATTTCATTTGTCCAGAAAGAGCAAATGCTGAATAACTCCCATGTACAAGCTCCAAAAAATCTCAAACTTCTCAGGCAACGTAATAGTCACGGCCTGAAAACATCTATATGATAAAATTCAGTTATACATATAGCGCCACCTAGTGGTTACAATAAATGTCATACTTTACGTTTTTAGCTACTGTTCTGAGCTTGTTGAAGGGATCCATTTGAAAATTGGTCAGAAAAGCCTTAAGATGTTGATCATGCCCCACACCGAATATTGTAACTTTTCGCCAAAGGGCGTGGCCGCTACGGTGACGCAAAGTCTGAAGATTTTTCGTGAAAATAAAAGCTGCATTAACTTGACCGAGATGATCCTATCGTCTCAAAATTTCACACATTTGATGAGAGTCCAGCCCTAAAGACATCTACTGACTTATATTTCATCTAACTGATAGCGCCACCTAGTGGCAATTTTTTTTATTACGAATTTTCTTCTACGTTTTTCTCCAAACACGTTAACTGGACCTACCTCATATTTGCTCAGATGAGGGTTTCGGCCTTCATGATGTCACAACACGAAGTTTGTGAGTTTTCGCGAATTGCTGTGGGTGTGGCTAAGCGCTGTTCGCCAAGAAAACAACGCCAGTTTTGAGGGTCTAAACATGCACAGAAACTCATGAAACTTGGCACACACATCTGGCCTGGTAAAATGAGCAATATTTTATTGTTGATTGTGCTATTTTTACAAAAATGACTCAATAGCGCCCCCTAGAAGTTTTTAATGAAGCAGCCCCGGTTGTACGTTTAAGCAAGAACGACGAATATTTTTAGGTGTATGAGGGAGCCCAAGACCTACAAAAAAGTCTCTTGGACCCATATGCTAAAATGAACAGGAAGTGAGCTACGAATTTTCGAATGTCCCATTTTTGACAATTTTTGCACATTTACAGGGGGCAGACTTTTGCCCACTTCTCCTACACGTTTCATCTGACTGAGTTAAGACTTGACCTGGACCATGTCAAGACCTGAGCCAACGACAGGGGGAAAAATCTTGACCTTTCGAAATACTATATGATGAAGGCGGGGCATCAAAATTTGTGTTTCGCACTGAAAAAGGATATGCTTAATAACTCCCCGGTACATGCTCCAAAAAATCCCAAACTTGACATGTATGTTTATCGTCAAGGCCTGAAGCTATCTCTATGACAACATTCAGTTATATATGCAGCGCCACCTAGCCCTTGAGGCATAAAAAAAAAATACCCCACATACGGTATTTTGTACAAAAAATGTAAACTCATTCTAAGTGTGATAACGAAGTCATTTATGAATATTCTTTTAGTTTCCACCACTCAAAATGTTCACTGGCATCAGACTTATCCAAACATATATATATTTTTATTTATTTTTGATAGCCTCTGTGGACATTAAAAGCAATATCGTGAATGAAGGATATGCTTAATAACTCCACGGTACATGCTCCAAAAAAAATCCCACACTTGACATGTATGCTTATAATCAAGGCCTGAAGGTATCTCTATGACAACATTCAGTTATAAATACAGCGCCACCTAGCCCTTGAGGCTTATATAAAAAATAAAATAAAATACCCCACATACGGTATTTTGTACAAAAAATGTACACTCATTCTAAGTGTGATAACTAAGTAATTTATGAATATTCTTTTAGTTTCCACCACTCAAATTGTTCACTGGCTTCACACCGATCCAAACGTATGTACGTTTCCATTTTGTTTTATTCATTTTTGATTGCCCCTTTGGACAATAAAAGTAACATTGTGCAATGAGTACAACGAGCGATGATGTGTATATACACTTTTACAAAAAAATACCAATCAGGGCAACTCATTGCCTAAAAATAAATAAGGACGCTGATTTTTGCAGGTCTTAACAATCACCAAAACCCGTTGAGCTTGATACACACACTGGCAAAAAAATATTCTACATGTAAACGTTTATTATGCCATTTTCAAAGAAATTTTGCTTCCAATATGCCAGTACCCCAATGTGCCAGTACCCCAACGTGCAAGTACCCCAACGTGCAAGGACCCCAACGTGGCCCGGGCTGCGAGGGCCCTTTATAGCTGCTCGCAGCTCTAGTTATTCTTCTTCTTCTTCTCCGTAAACGATCGCATTTTTGAGGGCCTAAACATTTACGAAAACTCACCAAACTTTGCAGTCTCTTCGGGCCCGGCGAAAAATTTGATATTATGTAGTTGTCATAACAACGCGACTCTATAGCGCCACCTAGCGTAGAAAAATAAAAACCAATCCCGGTCCGTTTGAGCTAGAGCTACGAAAATTGGCAGGCACGTGTAGCACTACGAGACGCACAAAAAAGTCAGTGGAAGCCATTTCCTAAAATGTACAGGAAGTGAGCTATGAATTTTTTAATGTCCAATTTTGGCCTATTTTGGCACATTCACTGTGGTCATGCTTTTTCCCCCTATGCAAACATTTTTCATCCCATTGACTTTAAACTTGGCATTTATCATCTCAAGACTTAAGAGAAAAACTAGGCAAAAAATCTTGCGTTTTCGAAATACTATATGACGGGGGCGGGGCATCAAATATTGCCTTTAAAATTTCATTTGTCCAGAAAGAGCAAATGCTGAATAACTCCCATGTACAAGCTCCAAAAAATCTCAAACTTCTCAGGCAACGTAATAGTCACGGCCTGAAAACACCTATATGAAAAAATTCAGTTATACATATAGCGCCACCTAGTGGTTACAATAAATGTCATACTTTACGTTTTTAGCTACTGTGCTGAGCTCGTTGAAGGGATCCAGTTGAAAATTGGTCAGAAAAGCCTTAAGATGTTGATGATGCCCCACACCGAATATTGCAACTTTTCGCCAAAGGGCGTGGCCGCTACGGTGACGCAAAGTCTGAAGATTTTTCGTGACATTAAAAGCTGCATTAACTTGACCGAGATGATCCTATCTTCTCAAAATTTCACACATTTGATGAGAGTCCAGCTCTAAAGACATCTACTAACTTACATTTCATCTAACTGATAGCGCCACCTAGTGGCAATTTTTTTTCTTACGAATTTTCTTGTACATTTTTCTCCAAACACGTTAACTGGACCAACCTCATATTTGCTCAGATGGGGGTTTCGGCCTTCATGATGTCACAACACGAAGTTTGTGAGTTTTCGCGAATCGCTGTGGGCGTGGCTAAGCACTGTTCGCCAAGAAAACAACGCTAGTTTTGATGGTCTAAACATGCGCAGAAACTCATGAAACTTGGCACACACATCTGGCCTGGCAAAATGAGCAATATTTTATCATGTATTGTCCTATTTTTACAAAAATGACTCAATAGCGCCCCCTAGAAATTTTTAACGAAGCAGCCCCGATTGTACGTTTAAGCAAGATCTACGAAAATTTTTAGGTGTATGAGGGAGTCCAAGACCTACAAAAAAGTCTCTTGGACCCATGTGCTAAAATGAACAGGAAGTGAGCTATGAATTTTTGAATGTCCCATTTTTGACGATTTTTGCACATTTTCAGGGGGCATACTTTTGCCCACTTCTCCTACACATTTCATCCGACTGACTTTAGACTTGACCTGGACCATGTCAAGACCTGAGCCAACTACAGGCAGAAAAATCTTGACTTTTGGAAATACTATATGATGAGGGCGGGGCATCAAATTTTGTGTTTCGCACTGAAAAAGGATATGCTTAATAACTCCCCGGTACATGCTCCAAAAAATCCCAAACTTGACATGTATGTTTATAGTCAAAGCCTGAAGGTATCTCTATGACAAAATTCAGTTATATATGCAGCGCCACCTAGCCCTTCAGGCGTGAAAAAAAAATACCCCACATACGGTATTTTGTACAAAAAATGTACACTCATTCTAAGTGTGATAACTAAGTCATTTATGAATATTCTTTTAGTTTCCACCACTCAAATTGTTCACTGGCTTCACACCGATCCAAACGTATGTACGTTTCCATTTTGTTTTATTCATTTTTGATTGCCCCTTTGGACAATAAAAGTAAACATTGTGCAATGAGTACAACAAGCGATGATGTGTATATACACTTTTACAAAAAAATACCAATCAGGGCAACTCATTGCCTAAAAATAAATAAGGACGCTGATTTTTGCAGGTCTTAACAATCACCAAAATCCGTTGAGCTTGATAGACACTGGCAAAAAAAATATTCTACATGTAAACGTTTATTATGCCATTTTCAAAGAAATTTTGCTTCCAATATGCCAGTACCCCAACGTGCCAGTACCCCAACGTGCAAGTACCCCAACGTGCAAGGACCCCAACGTGGCCCGGGCTGCGAGGGCCCTTTATAGCTGCTCGCAGCTCTAGTTATTATTATTATTCTTTATTCTCCGCAAACGATCCCGATTTTGGGTACCTAAACATTCACGAAAACTCACCAAACTTTGCACACTCTTCAGGCCCGGCGAAAAATTTGATATTATGAAGTCGTCATAACAACGCGACTCTACAGCGCCCCCTAGCGTAGAAAAATAAAAACCAAGCCCGGCACGTTTGAGCTAGAGCAACAAAAATTGGCAGGCACGTGTAGCACCCCGAGACGCACAAAAAAAGTCTATTGGGACCATGTAGCTAAAATGTACAGGAAATGAGCTATGAATTTTTTTATGTCCAATTTTGGCCTATTTTGGCACATTCACTGTGGTCATGCTTTTTCCCCCTTTGCAAACATTTTTCATCCAATTGACTTCAAACTTGGCATTTATCATCTCAAGACCTGAGAGAACAACTGGGCAAAACATCTTTCCTTTTCGAAATACTATATGACGGGGGTGGGGCATCAAATATTGCCTTTAAAATTTCATTTGTCCAGAAAGAGCAAATGCTTAATAACTCCCATGTTCAAGCTCCAAAAAATCTCAAACTTCTCAGGCAACGTAATAGTCACGGCCTGAAAACATCTATATGATAAAATTCAGTTATACATATAGCGCCACCTAGTGGTAACCATAAATGTCATACTTTACGTTTTTAGCTACTGTGCTGAGCTTGTTGAAGGGATCCAGTTGAAAATTGGTCAGAAAAGCCTTAAGATGTTGATCATGCCCCACACCGAATATTGTAACTTTTCGCCAAAGGGCGTGGCCGCTACGGTGACGCAAAGTCTGAAGATTTTTCGTGACAATAAAAGCTGCATGAACTTGACTGAGATGATCCTATCTTCTCAAAATTTCACACATTTGATGAGAGTCCAGCCCGAAAGACATCTACGAACTTATATTTCATCTTACTGATAGCGCCACCTAGTGGCAATTTTTTTTTCTTACGAATTTTCTTCTACGTTTTTCTCCAAACACGTTAACTGGACCTACCTCATATTTGCTCAGATGAGGGTTTCGCCCTTCATGATGTCACAACACGAAGTTTGTGAGTTTTCGTGAATCGCTGTGGGCGTGGCTAAGCGCTGTTCGCCAAGAAAACAACGCCAGTTTTGAGGGTCTAAACATGCGCAGAAACTCATGAAACTTGGCACACACATCTGGCCTGGTAAAGTGAACAATATTTTATTGTTGATTGTGCTATTCTTACAAAAATGACTCAATAGCGCCCCCTAGAAACTTTTAACGAAGCAGCCCCGAATGTACGTTTAAGCAACATCTACGAAAATTTTTAGGTGTATGAGGGAGCCCAAGACCTACAAAAAAGTCTCTTGGACCTATATGTTAAAATGAACAGGAAGTGAGCTACAAATTTTTGAATGTCCCATTTTTTATGATTTTAGCACATTTACAGGGGGCATACTTTTGCCCACTTCTCCTACACGTTTCATCCGACTGACTTCAGACTTGACCTGGACCATGTCAAGACCGGAGCCAACGATAGGCGGAAAAATCTTGACTTTTCGGAATACTATATGATGAGGGCGGGGCATCAAAGTTTGTGTTTCGCAATGAAAAAGGATAGGCTTAATAACTCCACGGTACATGCTCCAAAAAATCCCAAACTTGACATGTATGTTTATCGTCAAGGCCTGAAGGTATCTCTATGACAACATTCAGTTATATATGCAGCGCCACCTAGCCCTTGAGGCATGAAAAAAAAATACCCCACTTACGGTATTTTGTACAAAAAATGTAAACTCATTCTAAGTGTGATAACTAAGTCATTTAGGAATATTCTTTTACTTTCCACCACTCAAAATATTCACTGGCATCAGACCTAACCAAACATACATATTTTTGTTATTTAGTTTTATGTATTTTTGATAGCCTCTATGGACATTAAAAGCAATATCGTGAATGAAGGCTATGCTTAATAACTCCCAGGTACATGCTCCAAAAAATCCCATACTTGAAATGTATATTTATAGTCAAGGCCTGAAGGTATCTCTATGACAAAATTCAGTTATAAATACAGCGCCACCTCGTCCTTGAGGCAGAAAAAAAAAAATGCCTCACTTACGGTATTTTTGCAAAAATTGTAAACTCATTGTAAGTGTGATAACTAAGTCATTTATGAATATTCTTTTACTTTCCACCACTCAATATGTTCACTGGTATCAGACCGATCCAAACATACGTATTTTTTATTTAGTTTTATTTATTTTTTGATCGCCTCTATGGACAATAAAAGAAACATTGTGCAATGAGTACGAGCGATGATGTGTGTATATATACTTTTACGAAAAATACCAATCAGGGCAACTCATTGCCTAAAAATAAAAAATAAGACGCTGATTTTTGCAGATCTTAACAATCACCAAAACCCATTGAGCTTGACACACTGGCAAAAAAAAAAAAAAATCCACATGTTTATCATGCCATTTTCAAAGAAATTCTGCTCCAATGTGTCAGTACCCCAATGTGCAAGTTCCCCAACGTGCAAGTACCCCAACGTGGCCCGGGCTGCGAGGGCCCTTTATAGCTGCTCGCAGCTCTAGTTATTAGGGCCCGAGCAGCGACCGCTGCGAGGTCCCTATTGTTTTTGTAAAAATTATTATTAGGGCCCGAGCAGCGACCGCTGCGAGGTCCCTATTGTTTTTGTAAAAATTATTATTATTAGGGCCCGAGCAGCGACCGCTGCGAGGTCCCTATTGTTTTTGTAAAAATTATTATTATTATTATTATTAGGGCCCGAGCAGCGACCGCTGCGAGGTCCCTATTGTTTTTCGTTCGAATTATTATTATTATTATTATTATTATTATTATTATTATTATTATTATTATTATTATTATTATTATTCTCCGTAAACGATCGCATTTTTGAGTACCTAAACATTCACGAAAACTCACCAAACTTTGCACACTCCTCAGGCCCGGCGAAAAATTTTATATTATGAAGTCGTCATAACAACGCGACTCTATAGCGCCCCCTAGCGTAGAAAAATAAAAACCAAGCCTGGCACGTTTGAGCTAGAGCAACGAAAATTGGCAGGCACGTGTAGCACCCCGAGACGCACAAAAAAGTCTATTGGGACCATGTAGCTAAAATGTACAGGAAATGAGCTATGAATTTCTTTATGTCCAATTTTGGCCTATTTTGGCACATTCACTGTGGTCATGCTTTTTCCCCCTCTGCAAACATTTTTCATCCAATTCACATCAAACTTGGCATTTATCATCTCAAGACCCGAGAGAACAACTGGGCAAAAAGTCTTGCCTTTTCGAAATACTATATGATGGGGGCGGGGCATCAAATATTGTCTTTAAAATTTCATTTGTCCAGAAAGAGCAAATGCTTAATAACTCCCATGTTCAAGCTCCAAAAAATCTCAAACTTCTCAGGCAACGTAATAGTCACGGCCTGAAAACATCTATATGATAAAATTCAGTTATACATATAGCGCCACCTAGTGGTGACAATAAATGTCATACTTTACGTTTTTATCTACTGCGCTGAGCTCGTTGAAGGGATCCAGTTGAAAGTTGGTCAGAAAAGCCTTAAAGGCCAAATGTGAAGTAATTTCATAAAATACCATATAGGGTCACAATTGAAGCATTGAAACACTGTCCAACAAATAACGTATGAAAAAATAATTTATATGTTATATATTTGACGAAATAATCGCTTTTCCGAAGTTCGAGCCTGGCGGGTGACAAACCCGGAAGTGATACGTCACACCGGGAACAGCGATGGCAGCGCTCCATGCAGACGCTATACAAAGCCACTCAAACGTCGATTCAGACAGCGATGTCAGCGATAGGTTGAGCGAAAATGAGGAGAACCAAGTTTTTAAAGAGTTGGAGGAAGAGGAGGAGGTTGGCATTTTATACGTTGGACTTTACATGTACGAGCCAGATGCTAATCAGGATGCTGATAATGCGCCCAGACACCTGACATGGAATGGAGACAAGACCCGCCGAAATTACAAGATGGGTAAGATATATATATATATATATATATATATATATATATATATATATATATATATATATATATATATATATATATATATATATATATATATATATATATATATATATATATATAGGTAGTGGTATTTTTTTATGATTTGAAGATGCCAGCATTTGCACATAATTTTATATTTTTGTCTGGCGACATTTAAAAAATAAATAAATAAATCAGACTATGTTCAAAGCAGTTACTCAGTACTTGAGTATTCTATTCAGCATTTTTTTTATTTTACTTGTACTTGAGAGATTTATCAATGACTATTTCTTACTTTTGTACATGATTCCGTCCACGTACTTGTATATTTTGAAGCAAATGTTTTCATAAACAGAATTATTGACTGATTGGTATAGCAATACACTTGTTCAATAACATTTCTGCTCATGGTGTCATCGCTCAGTATTTTACTTTTTTTTTAAATAGAAATTTCAGGTGTACTTGTGGTAATTGCCAGCAAATGCCTACAGCTGTAGAATGTGTTTGCTGCCATGAAATTCAAGAAGTAGTGACTGTACGTCTACAAGGAGAGGAACACTTCAATCAGGTACTGGACTGCATCACTGATCATCCTGGATTCAATGCTGTGTGCCTGAACCCATATGGATTACAGGTGGCATGGATGACCTACAAGCAGCAGTACAAAGGCAAGGCATTTGATGGGCCACAGGATGCCAAGTATAGACATATTGCCTACAGACAATTGGTGCGCTGGTGCTGGAAGTTTCTTGGTCTGGACAACCGTGTTCTGCTCCCAGCATGTTGCAGTGTCTTGTATCAGGGCACATTTTCCACCACCAGGAGAAGAGGAGTCAGCTGTATTCAAAGGGTTTCGTGTTTCACAGAGAAATGTTCCAGAACTGTGATTTGTACTGGTTGCATCATAATAAGAATAAACAAATGAGGACAACTTAATACAAGGAATGTGATTCTTTATTTCCTGAGGAATCTCGTATGGTGCTCAGCAATAACATTTGACTTGTCCGGTCTGTTCACTGCTGCTGTGAGAAATTGTGGCTCGACTACCACATCATTCGGTTTTGTACTTATTTGGAACGTCAATCACTTTCATCGCCTCTGAAAGGCAGTCATTCACATAGTCTACAAAAAAAAAAAAAAATTGGGATGATAAATATTTGGGTGACATATGGGGTACACTCAGTAATGCATCTGCCTGGAATTGTTTTTGTTTCATAACTTACCATAAGTTTCATCCACCAATATCTTTCTCAGAGAATAGCCACCACTCTTATATTTGGGATAAACGATGCAGTAGGAGTGTATTCCTTCCTTCGTCACTTTCTGTGGTCTCCCAGCATTTTCATTATAATGCATAGCAGCGAGAATGATTCTGGAATTGAACAAAAATTGCCTTATTAACAAATTGTCACATTGTGATGAAATAGCTTTATAAAGTTCTACATTTCATCCATATGTTCTACTAGTCATGGACAAATCACACTTGAAGAAGCACATTATATATATATATATATTTTTTCGATTCTTTGAGATGGCATTTTTGGTTGAACAGATGCAGTGGAAATTTAATAAATTTCCATTGCACTAGCTGTTATGTTTAAGCCATGAGCACCATCTAGAGGAGGCTCAAAGCAAGTGCTTCATTACGTTACTTTCCCCCCTCATCACTATAGTCTCCATTTCATACATATCAAAGTTTTCTTCAACGCACCTGCTTTTCATTCCTTTGTACGAGAAGTTGTACATCTTTGGGGCAAAGTGATTCACCACACTGTGAAAAGCTTCCACACCACTGGTCTGTCGGAGGTGAGGCATCTTCATGACATCGTTGACAAACATGGTCTTTGTCAGGAGTTCCACCACTGCGACATTGACTTCAGTACCTTCAAATGAATTTCATTTCCTTAGTTTGTTATAAATGTTAGTTGGCGTGTGACAGATGTTTGGTTGTTCTACAGATACAAGGTATGACAATATTTCTATTTTTCAGGTTAAACTAGCAACAACTCTAAGGATAAAAATATAAATAAATACCTGGTAAGTACATAGTGACAAAAACAACTCCACCTAAACTTACTTTTATCCAAACTATGTGGTGGCATAACTTCATCATCTTGGCTGTTTGAACAGGATTGATCCTGCAATAACTCACCCTCGTAATCAGCCATCTCTTGTTCGGAGGCAGCTGTAGAGGTGATAGCCTCAGCTACGGCTCGCTTCCTTTCTCGGTTAGCTGCTGCTGCACGCTGGGCAGGTGGATTTTGAATCTGCTGCTGGTCTTGTGGAGGCAGGTGAATTGTTGGGACAGCAGTTGTATAGAGCAATAACCTGCAGAAACATAAGGTGACACTAAAAATAGGCGTCGCTCATAAAACCTATAAAACCTACCGGCAAAAAAAAAAAAACTAAATAAATAAAAAAACAACTATCACATTTCATCTAACCCTGCCTTACCAAATATTTAATTATTTAATGACTCATAAAATGCAGTAAGATTGACATATGATTGGAAGTTTTTCAAAAGGACGTGTCATGTTCTTTCATCAACAAAGCAATGCTGCCAACCTATTGAAATTTACTTTCAGAACAATTTGTCTCACTGCCATTATTACTCATCGTTGATATGAATAGCACCGAGACGTTAGCTTTCGGTTAACGTCGCTAGTTTCTACTGTTCATTCCACAACTGTTGGAAGCTCTGCTTTGTCAAAGTCATCAGTGATCTATCTATAAATTCCACGTTTTTTTCTAAATAATTGTAATCACACTTACTTTTTTTCTGCAAATCCTTTATCATCAGCAGACCGGTTGAGGAAGCAGGCATCTTCGAAGTGTTTGTAACAGAGAACACTCCTCGACGATGGCGTGAAATTTATTCGCTTCGTGCGAACGAAAGTTGTCCATTTACGTGTCCTGTTATCTTTTGGCCACTCATACAACTTTTCTTTAGCTTGAGAACAATACATCACCACACATCGCCGGGTCATCTTACCGAGTAGCAATGCAACAATGCAGTTCAATGGCCGACTTCTCTCGCAACTTCCCGGTGTGACGTCATTTCCGAAAATTTCCGAAGATTGTCGAAGAAAAGCATTTTCGTTGTCAAGGGCGTTGCTATGGGTTAAACTAAGAACCTGAAAGGGTTGCGTTAAAAAAAATAACGAAAATATGCTTACAATGGTTTAGCCATTGGTATTACTCAAAAACATGGTTGGCCAATCTTACTTCACATTTGGTCTTTAAGATGTTGATCATGCCCCACACCAAATATTGTAACTTTTCGCCAAAGGGCGTGGCCGCTACGGTGCCGCAAATTCTGAAGATTTTTTGTGACAATAAAAGCTGCATGAACTTGACCGAGATGATCCTATCTTCTCAAAATTTCACACATTTGATGAGAGTCCAGCCCTAAAGACATCTACGAACTTATATTTCATCTTACTGATAGCGCCACCTAGTGGCAATTTTTTTTCTTACGAATTTTCTTGTACATTTTTCTCCAAACACGTTAACTGGACCAACCTCATATTTGCTCAGATGAGGGTTTCGGCCTTCATGATGTCACAACACGAAGTTTGTGAGTTTTCGCGAATTGCTGTGGGCGTGGCTAAGCACTGTTCGCCAAGAAAACAACCCCAGTTTTGAGGGTCTAAACATGCGCAGAAACTCATGAAACTTGGCACACACATCTGGCCTGGCAAAACGAGCAATATTTTATCATGTATTGTCCTATTTTTACAAAAATGACTCAATAGCGCCCCCTAGAAATTTTTAACGAAGTAGCCCCGATTGTACGTTTAAGCAAGATCTCCGAAAATTTTTAGGTGTATGAGGGAGCCAAAGACCTACAAAAAAGTCTCTTGGACCCATATGCTAAAATGAACAGGAAGTGAGCTACGAATTTTTGAATGTCCCATTTTTGACGATTTTTGCACATTTTCAGGGGGCATACTTTTGCCCACTTCTCCTACACGTTTTATCCGACTGAATTATGACTTGACCTGGACCATGCCAAGACCTGAGCCAACAACAGACGGAAAAATCTTGACTTTTGGAAATACTATATGATGAGGGCGGGGCATCAAAATGTGTGTTTCGCACTGGAAAAGGATATGCTTAATAAGTCCCCGATACATGCTCCAAAAAATCCCATACTTGAAATGTATATTTATAGTCAAGGCCTGAAGGTATCTCTATGACAAAATTCAGTTATAAATACAGCGCCACCTAGCCCTTGAGGCATGAAAAAAAAATACCCCACTTACGGTATTTTGTACAAAAAATGTAAACTCATTCTCAGTGTGATAACTAAGTCATTTAGGAATATTCTTTTACTTTCCACCACTCAAAATATTCACTGGCATCAGACCTAACCAAACATACATATTTTTGTTATTTAGTTTTATGTATTTTTGATAGCCTCTATGGACATTAAAAGCAATATCGTGAATGAAGGCTATGCTTAATAACTCCCAGGTACATGCTCCAAAAAATCCCATACTTGAAATGTATATTTATAGTCAAGGCCTGAAGGTATCTCTATGACAAAATTCAGTTATAAATACAGCGCCACCTAGTCCTTGAGGCATAAAAAAAAAAAATGGCTCACTTACGGTATTTTTGCAAAAATTGTAAACTCATTGTAAGTGTGATAACTAAGTCATTTATGAATATTCTTTTACTTTCCACCACTCAATATGTTCACTGGCATCAGACCGATCCAAACATACGTATTTTGTATTTAGTTTTTTTTTTTTTTTGATCGCCTCTATGGACAATAAAAGCAACATTGTGCAATGAGTACGAGCGATGATGTGTGTATATCTACTTTTACGAAAAATACCAATCAGGGCAACTCATTGCCTAAAAATAAAAAAAAGACGCTGATTTTTGCAGATCTTAACAATCACCAAAACCCATTGAGCTTGACACACTCATCACACCTGGCAAAAAAAAAAAAAAAAAATCCACATGTTTATCATGCCATTTTCAAAGAAATTCTGCTTCCAATGTGCCAGTACCCCAATGTGCAAGTTCCCCAACGTGCAAGTACCCCAACGTGGCCCGGGCTGCGAGGGCCCTTTATAGCTGCTCGCAGCTCTAGTTATTCTTCTTCTTCTTCTTCTTCTTCTTCTTCTTCTTTATTCTCCGCAAACAATCGCGATTTTGGGTACCTAAATATTCACGAAAACTCACCGAACTTTGCACACTCCTCAGGTCCGGCGAAAAATTTGATATTATGAAGTCGTTATAACAACGCGACTCTATAGCGCCCCCTAGCGTAGAAAAATAAAAACCAAGCCCGACACGTTTGAGCTAGAGCAACGAAAATTGGCAGGCACGTGTAGCACCCCGAGACGCACAAAAACGTCTATTGGGACCATGTAGCTAAAATGTACAGGAAGTGAGCTATGAATTTTTTAATGTCCAATTTTGGCCTATTTTGGCACATTCACTGTGGTCATGCTTTTTCCCCCTTTGCAAACATTTTTCATCCAATTGACTTCAAACTTGGCATTTATCATCTCAAGACCTAAGAGAACAGCTGGGCAAAACATCTTGCCTTTTCGAAATACTATACGACGGGGGCGGAGCATCAAATATTGCCTTTAAAATTTCATTTGTCCAGAAAGAGCAAATGCTTAATAACTCCCATGTTCAAGCTCCAAAAAATCTCAAACTTCTCAGGCAACGTAATAGTCACAGCCTGAAAACATCTATATGACAAAATTCAGTTATACATATAGCGCCACCTAGTGGTTACAATAAATGTCATACTTTACGTTTTTAGCTACTGTGCTGAGCTTGTTGAAGGGATCCATTTGAAAATTGGTCAGAAAAGCCTTAAGATGTTGATCATGCCCCACACCGAATATTGTAACTTTTCGTCAAAGGGCGTGGCCGCTACGGTGACGCAAAATCTGAAGATTTTTCGTGAAAATAAAAGCTGCATTAACTTGACCGAGATGATCCTTTTCTCAAAATTTCACACATTTGATGAGAGTCCAGCTCTAAAGACATCTACTAACTTACATTTCATCTAACTGATAGCGCCACCTAGTGGCAATTTTTTTTCTTACGAATTTTCTTCTACGTTTTTCTCCAAACACGTTAACTGGACCTACCTCATATTTGCTCAGAGGAGGGTTTCGGCCTTCATGATGTCACAACACGAAGTTTGTGAGTTTTCGCGAATTGCTGTAGGCGTGGCTAAGCGCTGTTCGCCAAGAAAACAACGCCAGTTTTGAGGGTCTAAACATGCACAGAAACTCCTGAAACTTGGCACACACATCTGGCCTGGTAAAATGAGCAATATTTTATTGTTGATTGTGCTATTTTTACAAAAATGACTCAATAGCGCCCCCTCGAAATTTTTAACGAAGCAGCCCCGGTTGTACGTTTAAGCAAGAACGCCGAATATTTTTAGGTGTATGAGGGAGCCCAAGACCTACAAAAAAGTCTCTTGTACCCATATGCTAAAATGAACAGGAAGTGAGCTACGAATTTTTGAATGTCCCATTTTTGACGATTTTTGCACATTCACTTTCATTTTGCAGACTTTTGCCCACTTCTCCTACACGTTTCATCCGACTGAGTTAAGATTGGCCTGGACCATGTCAAGACCTGAGCCAACGACAGGGGGAAAAATTTTGACTTTTAGAAATACTATATGATGAGGGCGGGGCATCAAAATTTGTGTTTCACAATGAAAAAGGATATGCTTGATAACTCCCCGGTACATGCTCCAAAAAATCCCAAACTTGACATGTATGTTTATCGTCAAGGCCTGAAGTTATCTCTATGACAACATTCAGTTATATATGCAGCGCCACCTAGCCCTTGAGGCATGAAAAAAAAATACCCCACATACGGTATTTTGTACAAAAAATGTAAACTCATTCTAAGTGTGATAACGAAGTCATTTATGAATATTCTTTTAGTTTCCACCACTCAAAATGTTCACTGGCATCAGACTTATCCAAACATATATATATTTTTATTTATTTTTGATAGCCTCTATGGACATTAAAAGCAATATCGTGAATGAAGGATATGCTTAATAACTCCACGGTACATGCTCCAAAAAAAATCCCACACTTGACATGTATGCTTATAATCAAGGCCTGAAGGTATCTCTATGACAACATTCAGTTATAAATACAGCGCCACCTAGCCCTTGAGGCTTATATAAAAAAAATTAAAAAAATACCCCACCTACGGTATTTTGTACAAAAAATGTACACATTGAAGCGGGGGGAGGACGACAAGAAGGCGAAAGGGCGGCTGCAGGGCAGGAGGGGGGGGGGGGGGGAGGAGGGAGGGCGACAAGGGAAAAGGGACCGGGAGGCAGAGGAGGATGGGTGGGAGGAGGCGAGGAGGGAGAGGCGACGGGGGGGGAGGAAGGGGGAGGGGAGAGGGAGCCACGGGGCACACCAGAGGCCCACCCGCCCCGAACCGCGCCGCCGGGCACGGAGCAGCGGACCGCGCCGGGACGGCACCGCCCCGGGCACCAGGGTAAGCACCCCAACACCGCACCCCACAGGGGGCCCAGGGAGCGGCCAAGACGCAACCGCTACCGAGCAGACAACGGGGGGGGGCAGAACCACCCCCGCCCGACCACGGGGGACGGCGTCAAGAAAATTGACTAATTAGCATGCAGTAACACCAAGTGTTGATGCTTAGTGCCCACTAGAACTAAATCTTAAGGAGTTAGTGAGTAAAGTGTCGTATAGTGTGGTATGCTTGAGCCCACTAGCAGCAACTAGGTTCCTGACTATATAAAAATAAAAACAATCAGATACAAAATACCAAATACAGAAGCAGCGAAAACAGAAGTTGTAACGATGTGGTGGCTCTCGTTAACAGGCAGAATCTTGGCAGGATTAAGTTGCCAAATTAAGATTAAAATATTCTATGTACATAGACCATATTTGTTTAAATCTTGATACTTGATTTTTATTTAAGGCAGGGATTTTTTCCATTGAGATATAATTTATTAGTAAGTTTAACCAGTGGTCGATATTCAGAGATTGTTTATTTTTCCAATTGACAAGGATTATTTTTTTAGCAATAGTAAGGGCTATAAATATAGATTGGGATTGTTTACATGGTAGCTCAGTTATTGTTAAGTCACCTAGTAAACACAATCTTGGAGATAAAGGAAGCCTACAGTTTAATATATCAGCGAGCTTTTCCAAGATTTTAGTCCAGAAATGCAGCACTGGAGTACATGACCATAAAGCATGAAGATAAGTATCGGCAGTGTTTTGTGAGCACTGGAGACAAATGTCGGAGTCAGAGAGTCCCATTTTTTTCATCATATATTGTGTAATATATGTGCTATGAAGTATCTTATATTGGATAAGTTGCAAATTTGTCTGTTTGGTCATTTTAAATACATTTTCACAGATTTGGGTCCAAAAGTCTGGTTCCGGAACTATAGACAAGTCTTTTTCCCATTTTAAAGTCGGTAAATACGTTTTATTTGCGTATAAAAATAACTTATATATTTTTGATATTTTCTTTATTGTTGTTGGAGAAAGCTTTATAATATCTTTAGCTAAGACAGGCAGTTGGAGCGTATCCTGAAGTGTTGGGATTTGTTTCTTAACCATACTTTTAACTTGCAGATAATGTAAGAAATTTCCATTTTTTATTTCATATTTCTGGACCAAGTTTGTATACGATATAAACTTATTATCTGAGAAAAGATGATGAAGGTGTATAATTCCTTTCTGCTCCCATAAGCTTAAATGGAACGACTGATTATTAAGTTGAAAGTCGGGGTTATGCCAAATGGGAGAGAGCCCACAGGGCGCCAATTGGGAATTTGTAATTTCTAATGCCTTCCACCAGGCAGTCAGGGTGGCGGCTATCATTGGGTTTTTAAAACAATTATGTCGTTTTATTGATTTTGTAATAAAGAGTAAATCTAACAGTCTAAGATTATTACAATCCTTCTGCTCCAATTCCAACCAACAGTTAGTATCTCTGTTGGGTTGTGTCCATAGCACAAGATATTGTAGTTGATTAGCTATATAATAGTACATAAAGTTTGGTGCCTCTAAACCTCCTTTAGATTTACTTTCCTGAAGAGTAGATAGACTAATTTTGGCTTTTTTTTTATTCCAATAGAATTTTAAAATAGCAGAGTCCAGCGATTGGAACCAGTTAGACGTAGGTTTAAATGGAATCATTGAAAATAAATAATTAATCTTTGGTAAAACTTTCATTTTTATAGTAGCTATCCGTCCTATTAAAGAGATCGGAAGATTATTCCAGCGCTCCAGATCACTACGGATACTATCCAATAATGGTAAAAAATTTAAAGAAGTTAATTCAGTTAACTTTGGTGAAATTTTAACACCTAAGTATTTTAAATTACCTGTAGGAAAGGAGTAGTGTGGATCCTGACTTGTAGGATTCCATGAATTTTCTGTAATAGGTAATAATGTTGATTTTGTCCAGTTAATAGAGTAATCTGATAAGTGAGAGAATTTAGTTATTAAGTTAAATGCTTCCCCTAGCGAGATAGCAGGTTCTTCTAAATAGAGTAGTATATCATCGGCATATAGATTAATTTTATGTTCTATTGTCCCGGAGTGGATTCCTTGGATCCGTCTATCCTGACGTATAGCTAATGCAAGCGGCTCAATAAATATAGCAAATAATAAAGGAGACATTGGGCACCCTTGTCTTGTTCCCCTTTGTAGAGTAAAACTCTGTGATGTAATCCCATTAGTAGTAACTGTAGCTTTAGGAGAATCATATAATATTGAGACCCATTGAATGAATGACTCCCCGAAGCCGAATTTATTTAAGACAGCAAAGAGGAAGGACCAGTTAACTTTATCGAAGGCTTTTTCTGCATCCAGCGAAATAACAACTGCCTTTTTATCATACCGCTGTGACATACTAATCAAGTTAAAAAGCCTCCTAATATTATTAGTAGACTGACGACCTTTAATAAAACCTGTTTGATCGCTATGAATAATTGTCGAGATTACTGTTTCTAGTCGAGATGCCAAGGCCTTAGCGATAATTTTAATATCGGTATTAATTAGTGATATCGGTCGGTAACTTGACGGGAGGGTGGGGTCTTTTTCTGGCTTTAATAAAAGTTTAATTGCTGCTATATTCATATCTTGACGTATATCACCCTTACTTTTAATTTCAGTTACTACTCTTAGAAATAATGGAGCAAACATTAACCAGAAATGTTTAAAAAATATAGCCGGATAGCCATCCGGACCAGGTGCTCTGCCATTAGGCATACTGTCTAAAGCACGATACAACTCATCTATAGTAAGCGGGGCATCTAGAATATCTTTATGTTCAGTAGATAACTGAGGTATATTTAAGCTATTTAGGAATACCTCAATATGTTCAGGGTTAGGTCTATTAATTTCTGAGTATAGATTTCGATAATAGTTATAAAAAATATGGTTAATTTCTTCTGGTGATTGTGTGCATTCACCATTTATATCTTTAATAGCCGTTATAAGAGATTTTTCCCGATTCCGTTGAAGTTGATTTGCCAGGAATTTACCTGATTTATTATTATGTTCAAAATTATTATATCTCAACTGTTGTATTATAAACTCTGTCTTTTTAGATAACATGTTATCTAACTGTATTTTTATATTCTGTAGTTCTATCCATATTTGATTATTTGGGTTTAATGCATATTCATCCGTTAGTTGTTTAATTTTATCTTCCAGGTATTTTTCTAATTTTTGATCCTGTTTCTTTTTATAAGTTGAATATGATATAATTTTCCCTCTAATTACCGCTTTCCCTGCTTCCCAGAGAAGAGATGGAGATATATTTGGAGAGTCATTTATTTCCAAAAAATCTGCCCACTCCCTTCTAATAATTTTATCAAACTCTACGTCTTTCAGTAATGAGATGTTAAAACGCCATATCGGGGGAAGTTTAAAGGTAGAGTCAATTTGTAGAGTGAGGGAGACTGGTGCATGATCACTTACAATTATAGAATGTATTTTTATAGCAGTTGTATCAACAATAGAATTATTTGTAAGGAAAAAATAAATTCTTGAGAATGATCGGTGCACCGCAGAGAAGAAAGTAAATTCCTTCTTAGTTGGGTTTTGAAGTCTCCAGCCATCGCTGAGGCCAAAATCCTCCATATATTCATCTATTACTTTAGCGGATCGTAATCGCCTTGTATATATCGTATTATTAGAACGATCTATTAACGGGTTTAAGACCGTGTTAAAATCCCCTCCAATAATAATAGTAGAATTTGTTGCTAAATCGAGTAATCGAGAGAAAAATTCATGGAAAAAATCCGGGTCATCATTATTTGGGGCATATAAATTACCAATTGTATATACTTTATTAAATATAGTTACCTAGATAATAATATATCGGCCCTCTAAATCTGTTACTATATTATTTAGAGTAAAGAATAAATTCTTATGTATAAGTATAGAGACACCTCTTTGTCTACTATTATAGGAGGCAGAGTAAACTTGACTAAAATTTTTATCTATAAATAATTTTTCTTCTGATTTTTGTAAGTGGGTTTCTTGTAGGAGACAAATATCTGCCTTAAATTTTGAGAGATGGTCTAAAATTTTTATTCTTTTTGCCTGGGAGCGAGCGCCACACACATTCCAGGAGACCAGAACTAATTTCTGCATACAAGCAATATAGACTCAGTCTTATGTATACATCTATATAAGCTGCTTATTAATATTAACATATTGTAGGATAGCAAAAGAGTAATTAGGCAATTTATATAATTTATATAAAGAGAGAGATAGCAAGTAGATAAGTATAATAGTGAAAAAACGTGGGGGGAAGTGAGTGTGAAGGAAATCTGTGGGGGATTCAACATAACAATACACCAGTAAATAGTGACCTAAGCGAGATTATTATTTTTATTATTATTATTTTTTTTATTTTTTTAAGAATATATTTTTATATTATTATTATTATTATTATTATTATTATTATCACTATCATTATTATTATCATTATCATTATTATTATATAGCCGATACATGATATGAATTCATATTCTCAGTTTCGTAACCCATAACCATACATATACATACACATATATATACATATACATATATATACATATATACACATATACATACACATACATATACATACGTCAAATAATCACACAATACTCGGCTCTACCAATTATCAGTTAGAACAGCCAAGGGGTCGAGGTTGGGTTTCGTAATAGCTGGCCGTCGATATATAATTTATCAACGACCATCGAAGTCCGCTTACCCTCCTGTCTATTTTGTTTCATTATAGGAAACAGTACTTTTCGCCGCTCGTTTATCTCTCTTGGGAATTGATCATTCATCCCGAAAGATGTCCCTTTGAGCTCCCGTCCTTTACTTTTTACCAATTCTTTATGTTTAAAATGTTCGAACTTAGCAATAATAGGACGGGGCTTATTGCCCTTACGAGCTCCGAGCCGGTGTACACGGTAAAAAGAGATATTATTTACCGTCTCCTGAGGGATCTTTAGCGATAATGTCATAAATTTTTTTATCTCGCTCTCTGGATTATCTGGGGTATTTTCGGATATACCTGAAAATATTAGATTTTCCCGCATACTACGGGATTGAACATCTAAGACCGTTTCCTTTAGCATTTTATTTTCCTTTTTAATCGTCTCCAACTCGGCTGTGACAGCGACGAGAGAGGAGCGTAGCTCGGAATTATCTCGTTGGAGATCGCTTACCTGTTGGCTAACGAATTCCAAACTTGCCTTTAATTCTTTGACGTCCTCGTGGATAAGACAGAGGACGTCAAGTTTTTTATTTATGGAATCCAGCATACTCACCGATACGTCGGCGGTTACTAAATCGTCCGTGTCTGTTGACGAGTCATTTTTCCTTTTTTTCGAAGGATTATCACGACTAGCCGCCAGATCATCCATCGCGCAGCTATAAAAATAATCGTCAATAAAGCGTTCGAGATCGTCCACACTGGATAATATTTCCGATCTTTCTTAGAAAAGAAAAAAATCGAATTTATCTAATCGTTAAATTCGGGTTTAATTAGAAATATAAAGCTAATTCTATTTTAGCAGCAGGACGCCGCCATGTTAGATTTTCCCAGTCTCGCTACCGGTCTCGCGATAGTCACAGCATCTCGCGTCGTCACAGCCACTGCTGGAAAACCTGGAGGCTGAAGCCGAGGCAACCTCCTGAAGCCGAGGCAACCTCCCAATGTACACTCATTCTAAGTGTGATAACTAAGTCATTTATGAATATTCTTTTAGTTTCCACCACTCAAATTGTTCACTGGCTTCACACCGTTCCAAACGTATGTACGTTTCCATTTTGTTTTATTCATTTTTGATTGCCCCTTTGGACAATAAAAGTAACATTGTGCAATGAGTACAACGAGCGATGATGTGTATATACACTTTTACAAAAAAATACCAATCAGGGCAACTCATTGCCTAAAAATAAAAAAGGACGCTGATTTTTGCAGGTCTTAACAATCACCAAAACCCGTTGAGCTTGATACAGACACCGGCAAAAAAATATTCTACATGTAAACGTTTATTATGCCATTTTCAAAGAAATTTTGCTTCCAATATGCCAGTACCCCAATGTGCCAGTACCCCAACGTGCAAGTACCCCAACGTGCAAGGACCCCAACGTGGCCCGGGCTGCGAGGGCCCTTTATAGCTGCTCGCAGCTCTAGTTAGGGCCCGAGCAGCGACCGCTGCGAGGTCCCTAATGTTTTTCAAGGAATTCTTATTATTAGGGCCCGAGCAGCGGCGGCGGCGGTGCCGCTGCGAGGCCCTATTGTTTTTGTAGGAATTCTTCTTCTTATTATTATTATTATTATTATTATTATTATTCTCCGCAAACGATCACATTTTTGAGACACTAAACGTGACCGAAAACTCACCAAACTTTACACGCACATCAGGCCTGGCGAAAAATTTGATATTTTAAAGTCGCCATACATGATAACAGAAAAATGGCTCCTTAGCGCCCCCTACATAGGTTAAACGGATCCCTGTCCCGCTATGATTGTCCGACGGCTATGAAAATTGTGTGGCACCTGTAGCACATCCCAATGAACAAAAACCTCTTTGAAGTGTGTACCCTAAAATAGACAGAAAGTGAGGTATGAGTATTTAAATGTCCAATTTTTGCCAATTTTTGCACATTTACAGGGGTCATACTTTTGCCCGCTTCTCCTACACGGTTAACCCGATTGACTTCAAACTTGGGATGGACCATCTCAACACCTGGGACAACATCATTGTGAAAAATGAAAAGTTTTTGATATAATATATGACGGCGGCGGCGCATCAAATTTAGAGTTTAAAAATTCTTACTTCACGAGGCATTGCCGGTTGTACGTTTAATCTAGAGCTACGAAAATTGGTACACATATGTAACAGACTATGACCTACAAAAAACTCTTTTTGAACCATATGCTAAACCTAACAGGAAGTCCACCATTTTGATTTATTTTGGAACGTGTTGCCATTTTTTTGGCCATTTCATTGGGGCCTTATTTTAACGAACTCCTCCTACAGTGTTTATCCGATCATCTTCAAACTTGGTGTGATTCATCTTAAGATGTTGAAGATGAAAAGTTATTGAAAGCTTTGTATTTCGTCGGACGCTGTTGTCATGGCATGCACTGTTTGCAAAGGAAAAAAAATATCCTTAAAGAAGCATTGCCAGTTGTACGAAGCAGCTAGAGCTACGAAAATTTGTAGACATATGTAACAGCCCAAGATGTACAAAAAAGTATCTTGGTGCCCTGTGCTAAACCCAACAGGAAGTCCCCCAGGGGCCGGGCATCACATTTTGAGCTAAAAAAACTCCTCTTTAACAAAGCATACCCGGCTGTACGTTTCACCTAGAGTTACCAAAATTTGTAGAGGTATATAACAGCCCTCGAGGTACAAAAAACTCTTTTTGAACCATATGCTAAACCTAACAGGACGTCCGCCATTTTGATTTACTTTGGAATGTGTTGCCATTTTTTTTGGCCATTTCATAGGGGTCATATTTTAACAAACTCCTCCTACAGAGTTTATCCGATCATCTTCAAACTTGGTGTGATTCATCTTAAGATGTTGAAAATGAAAAGTTATTGAAAGTTTTTTTATTTCGTCACACGCTGTTATCGTGGCATGCACTTTTTGCAAAGGAAAAAAATCCTTCTTAATGAAGCATTCCCAGTTGTACGAAGCAGCTAGAGCGACGAAAAATTGTAGACATATGTAACAGCCCAGGATGTACAAAAATGTCTCTTGGTGCCATGTGCTAAACGCAACAGGAAGTCCCCCAGGGGCCGGGCATCACATTTTGAGCTAAAAAAAACTCCTCTTTAACGAAGCATTCTCGGTTGTACGTTTCACCTAGCGCTATGATAATTTGCAGGCATACATAAGAGCCCACGATGTACAAAAAAGTCTCTTGGAACCATGTGCTAAACCAAACAGGAAGTCCGCCATTTTGATTTATGATGGGATTTGTTGCCATTTTTTGTGGCCTTTTTCAGGGGTCATATTTTAACGAACCCCTCCTACAAAACTTATCCGACTGTCTTCAAACTTGGTATGTTTCATCTTAAGATGTTTAAGATGCAAAGTAATCGAAAGTTTTTTATTTTGTCACACGCTGTTGACATAGCAATGCATCGAATTGCACACCATATTTTGCGTTTTGATTAAACAGACAAAGCATTCCCGGTTGTACGTTTCACCTAAAGCTATGATAATTTGCAGGCAAACATAAGAGCTCAGGATGTACAAAAAAAGTCTCTTGGAGCCATATGCTAAACCAATCAGGAAGTCCACCATTTTGATTTACGTTTGGATTTGTAGCCATTTTTTGTGGCCTTTTTTAGGGGTCATATTTTAACGAACTCCTCCTACAAAATTTATCCGACTGTCTTTAAACTTGGTGTGCTTCATCTTAAGATGTTTAAGATGCAAAGTTATCGAAAGTTATTTATTTTGTCGCACGCCGTTGTCATGGCGATGCATTGTTTGCCAAGTAAAATGCTGCTTTTTTGTTTTGGTCTAAACATGTGCAAAAACTCATGAAACTTTACACACACATCAGGCTTGTCATCAGCATGAATATTTTAGAGATTTCTTATTCAATTTGCAATAAATGGTTCAATAGCGCCCTCTAGACATTTTTATGAAGCTTTTGCAAATGTTTTGTGTTTTATGATTCAGCTAGATTTGTAAAAATTGGGATACCTATCAGCCTAAGACTTACAAAAAGGTTTCTAAAGCCATATGCTGAATCAAAAAGGAAGTCTGCCATTTTGATTTACTTTGGTATTTGTAGCCATTTTTTGGGGCCTTTTATAGGGGTCATATTTTCAACAGAACTTATCAGATCGTCTTCATTCTTTGCCGTGTTTCATCTTAAGATATTTAAGATGAAAAGTTATTGAATTTTTTTATTTTGTCACACTCCTTTGCTGTAGCCATGCATTGTTTGTGAAGAAAAATGCTTTTTTGAGAGTCTAAATATGGGTGCAAACTCACAAAACTTTGCACACACACCAGACCTGTCTGGAACATGAATATTTTATTTAGAGATTTGTTGTGCAATTTGTAATAAATGGCTCAATAGCGCCCTCTAGACATTTTTATGAAGTCTTTCCGATTATATGATTCAGCTAGATGTGTGAATATTGGCAGGCATGCCGAATATATTCAAAAAGTATTCTATATAGCCATGTGCCAATCCATTTTGATTTTATTTTGTTAATTGTGCATCGTTTTTGGCCTTTCCATGAAACTTTAAAAACATAAAGCATGGCAAAAACGTTTACAATTTAGATGGTTTCCTATTTGACAGTACCCCAACATGCCAGTACCCCGACGTGCAAATACCCCAACGTGGCCCGGGTTGCGAGGGCCCTTTATAGCTGCTCGCAGCTCTAGTTCTTCTTTTTATTTGTTATTATTCTTTTCCGCAAACAATCACATTTTTGAGACACTAAACGTGAACGAAAACTCACCAAACTTTACACACACGTCAGGCCTGGCGAAAAATTTGATATTTTAAAGTCGCCATAGGTGATAACAGAAAAATGGCTCCATAGCACCACCTACATAGGTTAAACAGATCCCTGGCCCGCTACGATTGTCCGACGGCTATGAAAATTGTGTGGCACCTGTAGCACATCCAGATGAACAAAAACCTCTTTGATGTGTGTACCCTAAAATAGACAGGAAGTGAGATATGAGTATTTAAATGTCCAATTTTGGCCAATTTTTGCACATTTACAGGGGTCATACTTTTGCCTGCTTCTCCTACACGGTTAATCCAATTGACTTCAAACTTGGGATGTACCATCTCAAGACCTGGGACAACACCATGGTAAAAAATCTAAAGTTTTCGACATACTATATGACGGCGGTGGGGCATCAAATTTAGAGTTTCAAAACTCTTACTAAACGTAGTATTGCCGGTTGTATGTTTAACCTAGAGCTACGAAAATTGGTACACATATGTAACAGACTATGACCTACAAAAAAGTCTGTTGGTGCCATATGCTAAACCCAACAGGAAGTCCGCCAGAGGCGGGGCATCAAATTTGGAGTTTCAAAATTCTTACTTAATGAAGCATTCCCGGCTGTACGTTTCACCTAGAGTTACCAAAATTTAAAGACATATGTAACAGCCCTCAAGGTACAAAAAACTCTTTTTGAACCATATGCTAAACCTAACAGAAAGTCCACCATTTTGATTTACTTTGGAACGTGTTCCCATTTTTTTGGCCATTTCATAGGGGTCCTATTTTAACGAACTCCTCTTACAGAGTTTATCCGATCATCTTCAAACTTGGTGTGATTCATCTTAAGATGTTGAAGATGAAAAGTTATTGAAAGCTTTTTATTTCGCTGCACGCTGTTGTCGTGGCATGCACTTGTTTGCAAAGGAAAAAAATTCTTCTTAATGAAGAATTCTCAGTTGTACGAAGCAGCTAGAGCTACGAAAATTTGTAGACATATGTAACAGCCCACGATGTACAAAAAAGTCTCTTGCTGCTTTGTGCTAAACCCAACAGGAAGTCCCGCAAGGGCCGGGCATCACTTTTTGAGCTAAAAAACTCCTCTTTAACGAAGCATTCCCGGTTGTACCTTTCACCTAGCGCTATGATAATTTGGAGGCATACATAAGAGCCCACGATGTACAAAAAAGTCTTTTAGAACCATATGCTAAGCCAAACAGGAAGTCCGGCATTTTGATTTACTTTGCTATTTGTAGCCATTTTTTGGGGGCCTTTTATAGGCCTCATATTTTCTACAAAACTTATCAGATTGTCTTCATTCTTTGGCATGTTTCATCTGAAGTATTGCCGGTTATACGTTTAATCTAGAGCTACGAAAATTGGTACACATATGTAACAGACTATGATCTACAAAAAAGCCTGTTGGTGCCATATGCTAAACCTAACAGGAAGTCCGCCAGAGGCAGGGCATCAAATTTTGCATTTCAAAATTTTTACTTAATGAAGCATTTCCGGCTGTACGTTTCACCTAGAGTGACCAAAATTTGAAGACATATGTAACAGCCCTCGAGGTACAAAAAACTCTTTTTGAACCATATGCTAAACCTAACAGGAAGTCTGCCATTTTGATTTACTTTGGAACATGTTGCCATTTTTTTGGCCATTTCATAGGGGTCTTATTTTAACGAACTCCTCCTACAGAGTTTATCCGATCATCTTCAAACTTGGTGTGATTCATCTTAAGATGTTGACGATGAAAAGTTATTGAAAGCTTTTTATTTCGTCGCACGCTGTTGTCGTGGCATGCACTGTTGGCAAAGGAAAAAAAAATCCTTCTTAATGCAGCGTTCCCAGTTGGACGAAGCAGCTCGAGCTACAAAAATTTGTAGACATATGTACACATTTGTCCACATATATATATTTACATATGCATGTAAAAAAATTATGTCAGGCTAAACTAAATGGTTGATTAGGCCCCACACATTTTCACCTTACCATACCCGGCCCTCTTTGCAAAAGGTTTGAACACTCCTGGCCTAAACCTAGGTGTATACTCAAACTATGCACGCACATAAAGCCTGGAACAAAATGTGTAATTTAGAGGGTTCTTGTTTTGTTTTTTGTATTCCTTATATTTCATGTCATTATACTTGACACACTATTTTTACTACTCACTGAATCAGTTATAAGAACATTTAATTGATACAATCCAATCACATCCTAGAGAATTGAAAACACATTCAATCATGAGGTTGTTAAGACACATTTACTTCTGTAGCACTTAACCACAAACAAGTTGCGACATCCCCTGATCTAACCCTCCAACCGGGCAAGTAAAAACTTTCAGGGGTCATATTTTAACGAACCCCTCCTACAAAATTTATCCGACTGTCTTCAAACTTGGTGTGTTTCATCTTAAGATGTTTAAGATGCAAAGTAATCGAAAGTTTTTTTATTTTGTAACACGCTGTTGCCATAGCAATGCATTGTTTGTCAAGTGCTGCTTTTTTTTTTTTATACACATGAAAACTCATGGAACTTTGCAAACACATCAGACTTGTCATGAACATGAATTTTCAGAGATTTATTGTGCAATTTGCAATAAATAGCGCCCTCTAGACCTTTTTATGAAGCATTTCCGATTGTATGATTATGCTAGACCTACAAAAAAGTATTATGTAGCCATTTGCCAAACCAAAGAGGAAGTCCGCTATTTTGATTTTATTTTGGGAATTATACATCATTTTTGGCCTTTTTCATTCAACTTTGCACAGACAAGGCATGGAAAAAACTAACATTTTAAATGGTCCTTGTTCCATGTAACAGTTGTCAAGTGCTGCTTTTTTTTTTTTTTATACACATGAAAACTCATGAAACTTTGCAAACACATCAGACTTGTCATGAACATGAATTTTCAGAGATTTATTGTGCAATTTGCAATAAATAGCGCCCTCTAGACATTTTTATGAAGCATTTCCGATTGTATGATTATGCTAGACCTACAAAAAAGTATTATGTAGCCATTTGCCAAACCAAAGAGGAAGTCCGCTATTTTGATTTTATTTTGGGAATTATACATAATTTTTGGCCTTCTTCATTAAACTTTGCTCAGACAAGGCATGGAAAAAACTAACATTTTAAATGGTCCTTGTTCCATGTAACAGTACCCCAACGTGCCAGTACCCTGACGTGCAAGTAACCCAACGTTGTGCTCAATAGCGCCCTCTATGCATTTTTATGGAGCATTTCCAATTGTATGATTCAAGCGATACACAACTAAAGATGACTTGACCTAGATTTGTGAAAACTGGGAGGCATACCTATTAGCTTAAGACCTACAAAAAGTATTCTGTAGCCGTATGCTAAACCTAAAAGGAAGTCCGCCATTTTGAATTTATTTTGGGAATTGCGCACCATATTTTGCGTTTTGATTAAACTTTGCACACACAAGGCTTGTCAAAAACATTTTAGATGGTCCTTGTCCTATTTGACAGTACCCCAACGTGCCAGTACCCCGACGTGCAAGTACCCCAACGTGGCACGCCTTTGCTGTAGCGATGCATTGTTTGCAAAGAATTGTTTTTTTTATATGATTCAGCAAGATGTGTGAATATTGGGAGGCATACCTATCAGCCGAATACCTCGACAAAGCATTCCATAGCAATGTGAACAAACACAAAAAGCATGGCAAAACATTTACAATTTAGACGGTTTCTTATGAAACAGTACCCTAACGTGCCAGTACCCCGACGTGCAAATACCCCAACGTGGCACGGGTTGCGAGGGCCCTTTATAGCTGCTCGCAGCTCTAGTTCTTCTTTTTAGGGCCCGAGCAGCGACCGCTGCGAGGTCCCTATTGTTTCTGAAGGAATTCTTATTCTTCTTCTTTTTATTAGGGCCCGAGCAGCGACCGCTTCGAGGTCCCTATTGTTTTTCAAGGAATTCTTATTATTAGGGCCCGAGCAGCGGCGGCGGCGGTGCCGCTGCGAGGCCCTATTGTTTTTGTAGGAATTCTTCTTATTATTATTCTTATTATTATTCTTCTCCGCAAACAATCGCATTTTTGAGACACTAAACGTGACCAAAAACTCACCAAACTTTACACGCACATCAGGCCTGGCGAAAAATTTGATATTTTAAAGTCCCCATACATGATAACAGAAAAATGGTTCCTTAGCGCCCCCTACATAGGTTAAACGGATCCCTGTCCCGCTACGATTGTCCGACGGCTATGAAAATTGTGTGGCACCTGTAGCACATCCCAATGAACAAAAACCTCTTTGAAGTGTGTACCCTAAAATAGACAGAAAGTGAGGTATGAGTATTTAAATGTCCAATTTTTGCCAATTTTTGCACATTTACAGGGGTCATACTTTTGCCCGCTTCTCCTACACGGTTAACCCGATTGACTTCAAACTTGGGATGTACCATCTCAACACCTGGGACAACATCATTGTGAAAAATGAAAAGTTTTTGATATACTATATGACGGCGGCGGCGCATCAAATTTAGAGTTTAAAAATTCTTACTTCACGAAGCATTGCCGGTTGTACGTTTAATCTAGAGCTACAAAAATTGGTACACATATGTAACAGGCTATGACCTACAAAAAACTCTTTTTGAACCATATGCTAAACCTAACAGGAAGTCCACCATTTTGATTTATTTTGGAACGTGTTGCCATTTTTTTGGCCATTTCATTGGGGTCTTATTTTAACGAACTCCTCCTACAGTGTTTATCCGATCATCTTCAAACTTGGTGTGATTCATCTTAAGATGTTGAAGATGAAAAGTTATTGAAAGCTTTGTATTTTGTCGCACGCTGTTGTCATGGCATGCACTGTTTTTAAAGGAAAAAAATATATCCTTCAAGAAGCATTCCCATTTGTACGAAGCAGCTAGAGCTATGAAAATTTGTAGACATATGTAACAGCCCAAGATGTACAAAAAAGTCTCTTGGTGCCCTGTGCTAAACCCAACAGGAAGTCCCCCAGGGGCCGGGCATCACATTTTGAGCTAAAAAACTCCTCTTTAACAAAGCATACCCGGCTGTACGTTTCACATAGAGTTACCAACATTTGTAGAGGTGTATAACAGCCCTCGAGGTACAAAAAACTCTTTTTGAACCATATGCTAAACCTAACATGACGTCCGCTATTTTGATTTACTTTGGAATGTGTTGCCATTTTTTTTGGCCATTTCATAGGGGTCATATTTTAACAAACTCCTCCTACAGAGTTTATCCGATCATCTTCAAACTTGGTGTGATTCATCTTAAGATGTTGAAAATGAAAAGTTATTGAAAGTTTTTTATTTCGTCACACGCTGTTGTCGTGGCATGCACTTTTTGCAAAGGAAAAAAAATCCTTCTTAATGAAGCATTCCCAGTTGTACGAAGCAGCTAGAGCGACGAAAAATTGTAGACATATGTAACAGCCCAGGATGTACAAAAAAGTCTCTTGGTGCCATGTGCTAAACCCAACAGGAAGTCCCCCAGGGGCCGGGCATCACATTTTGAGCTAAAAAACTCCTCTTTAACGAAGCATTCCCGGTTGTACGTTTCACCTAGCGCTATGATAATTTGCAGGCATACATAAGAGCCCGTGATGTATAAAAAAAAGTCTCTTGGAACCATGTGCTAAACAAAACAGGAAGTCTGCCATTTTGATTTATGATGGGATTTGTTGCCATTTTTTGTGGCCTTTTTCAGGGGTCATATTTTAACGAACCCCTCCTACAAAATTTATCCGACTGTCTTCAAACTTGGTGTGTTTCATCTTAAGATGTTTAAGATGCAAAGTAATCGAAAGTTTTTTATTTTGTAACACGCTGTTGCCATAGCAATGCATTGTTTGTCAAGTGCTGCTTTTTTTTTTTTTATACACATGAAAACTCATGAAACTTTGCAAACACATCAGACTTGTCATGAACATGAATTTTCAGAGATTTATTGTGCAATTTGCAATAAATAGCGCCCTCTAGACATTTTTATGAAGCATTTCCGATTGTATGATTATGCTAGACCTACAAAAAAGTATTATGTAGCCATTTGCCAAACCAAAGAGGAAGTCCGCTATTTTGATTTTATTTTGGGAAATATACATCATTTTTGGCCTTTTTCATTAAACTTTGCACAGAAAAGGCATGGAAAAAACTAACATTTTAAATGGTCCTTGTTCCATGTAACAGTTGTCAAGTGCTGCTTTTTTTTTTTTTTTTATACACATGAAAACTCATGAAACTTTGCAAACACATCAGACTTGTCATGAACATGAATTTTCAGAGATTTATTGTGCAATTTGCAATAAATAGCGCCCTCTAGGCATTTTTATGAAGCATTTCCGATTGTATGATTATGCTAGACCTACAAAAAAGTATTATGTAGCCATTTGCCAAACCAAAGAGGAAGTCCGCTATTTTGATTTTATTTTGGGAACTATACATCATTTTTGGCCTTTTTCATTAAACTTTGCACAGACAAGGCATGGAAAAAACTAACATTTTAAATGGTCCTTGTTCCATGTAACAGTACCCCAACGTGCCAGTACCCTGACGTGCAAGTAACCCAACGTTGTGCTCAATAGCGCCCTCTATGCATTTTTATGGAGCATTTCCAATTGTATGATTCAAGCGATACACAACTAAAGATGACTTGACCTAGATTTGTGAAAACTGGGAGGCATACCTATTAGCTTAAGACCTACAAAAAGTATTCTGTAGCCGTATGCTAAACCTAAAAGGAAGTCCGCCATTTTGAATTTATTTTGGGAATTGCGCACCATATTTTGCGTTTTGATTAAACTTTGCACACACAAGGCTTGTCAAAAACATTTTAGATGGTCCTTGTCCTATTTTACAGTACCCCAACGTGCCAGTACCCCGACGTGCAAGTACCCCAACGTGGCCCGGGTTGCGAGGGCCCTTTATAGCTGCTCGCAGCTCTAGTTAGGGCCCGAGCAGCGACCGCTGCGAGGTCCCTATTGTTCCTGAAGGAATTCTTATTATTAGGGCCCGAGCAGCGGCGGCGGCGGTGCCGCTGCGAGGCCCTATTGTTTTTGTAGGAATTCTTCTTATTATTATTCTTATTATTATTATTCTTATTATTATTCTTCTCCGCAAACAATCGCATTTTTGAGACGCTAAACGTGAACGAAAACTCACCAAACTTTACACGCACATCAGGCCTGGCGAAAAATTTGATATTTTAAAGTCGCCATACATGATAACAGAAAAATGGCTCCATAGCGCCACCTACATAGGTTAAACGGATCCCTGTCCCGCTACGATTGTCCTATGGCGACGAAAATTGTGTGGCACCCGTAGCACATCCAGATGAACAAAAACCTCTTTGATGTGTGTACCCTAAAATAGACAGAAAGTGAGGTATGATCATCTGACTGTCCAATTTTGGCCCAGTTTTGCACATTTACAGGGGTCATACTTTTGCCCGCTTCTCCTACACGGTTAACCCGATTAACTTCAAACTTGGGATGGACCATCTCAACACCTGGGACAACATCATTGTAAAAAATCTAAAGTTTTTGATATACTATATGACGTCGGCGACGCATCAAATTTAGAGTTTAAAAATTCTTACTTCATGAAGCATTGCCGGTTGTACGTTTAATCTAGAGCTACGAAAATTTGTACACATATGTAACAGGCTATGACCTACAAAAAACTCTTTTTGAACCATATGCTAAACCTCACAGGAAGTCCGCCATTTTGATTTATTTTGGAACGTGTTGCCATTTTTTTGGCCATTTCATTGGGGTCTTATTTTAACGAACTCCTCCTACAGTGTTTATCCGATCATCTTCAAACTTGGTGTGATTCATCTTAAGATGTTGAAGATGAAAAGTTATTGAAAGCTTTGTATTTCGTCGCACGCTGTTGTCATGGCATGCACTGTTTGCAAAGGAAAAAAAATATCCTTAAAGAAGCATTGCCAGTTGTACGAAGCAGCTAGAGCTACGAAAATTTGTAGACATATGTAACAGCCCAAGATGTACAAAAAAGTCTCTTGGTGCCCTGTGCTAAACCCAACAGGAAGTCCCCCAGGGGCCGGGCATCACATTTTAAGATAAAAAACTCCTCTTTAACAAAGCATACCCGGCTGTACGTTTCACCTAGAGTTACCAAAATTTGTAGAGGTATATAACAGCCCTCGAGGTACAAAAAACTCTTTTTGAACCATATGCTAAACCTAACAGGATGTCCGCCATTTTTATTTACTTTGGAATGTGTTGCCATTTTTTGGGCCATTTCATAGGGGTCATATTTTAACGAACTCCTCCTACAGAGTTTATCCGATCATCTTCAAACTTGGTGTGACTCATCTTAAGATGTTGAGGATGAAAAGTTATTGAAAGCTCTTTATTTCGTCGCACGCTGTTGTCGTGGCATGCACTTTTTGCAAAGGAAAAAAATCCCTCTTAATGAAGCATTCCCAGTTGTACGAAGTAGCTAGAGCTACAAAAAATTGTAGACATATGTAACAGCCCACAGTGTACAAAAAAGTCTCTTGGTGCCATGTGCTAAACCCAACAGGAAGTCCCCCAGGGGCCGGGCATCACATTTTGAGCTAGAAAACTCCTCTTTAACGAAGCATTCCCGGTTGTACGTTTCACCTAGCGCGATGATAATTTGCAGGCATACATAAGAGCCCACGATGTACAAAAAAGTCTCTTGGAACCATGTGATAAACCAAACAGGAAGTCTGCCATTTTGATTTACGATGGGATTTGTTGCCATTTTTTGTGGCCTTTTTCAGTTGTCATATTTTAACGAACTCCTCGTACAAAGTTCATCCGACCGTCTTCAAACTTGGTGTGTTTCATCTTAAGATGTTTAAGATGCAAAGTTATCAAAAGTTTTTTATTTTGTCGCACGCTGCTGCTATAGCGATGCAGTTTGCCAAGTGAAGTGCTGCTTTGTTTTTTTATCTATACATGTGTGAAAACTTATGAAACTTTGCAAACACATCAGACTTGTCATGAACATGAATTTTTAGAGATTTATTGTGCAATTTGCAATAAATAGCGCCCTCTAGACATTTTTATGAAGTATTTCCGATTGTATGATTCTGCTAGATTTGTGAAAATTAGGACAGACCCCTATCAGCCTAATACCTACAAAAAAGTATTATGTAGCCATTTGCCAAACCAAAGAGGAAGTCCGCTATTTTGATTTTATTTTGGGAATTATACATCATTTTTGGCCTCTTTCATTAAACTTTGCACAGACAAGGCATGGAAAAAACTAACATTTTAAATGGTCCTTGTTCCATGTAACAGTACCCCAACGTGCCAGTACCCTGACGTGCAAGTAACCCAACGTTGTGCTCAATAGCGCCCTCTATGCATTTTTATGGAGCATTTCCAATTGTATGATTCAAGCGATACACAACTAAAGATGACTTGACCTAGATTTGTGAAAACTGGGAGGCATACCTATTAGCTTAAGACCTACAAAAAGTATTCTGTAGCCGTATGCTAAACCTAAAAGGAAGTCCGCCATTTTGAATTTATTTTGGGAATTGCACACCATATTTTGCGTTTTGATTAAACTTTGCACATACAAGGCTTGTCAAAAACATTTTAGATGGTCCTTGTCCTATTTGACAGTACCCCAACGTGCCAGTACCCCGACGTGCAAGTACCCCAACGTGGCCCGGGTTGCGAGGGCCCTTTATAGCTGCTCGCAGCTCTAGTTATTCTTCTTCTTCTTCTTCTTTTTCTTTGTTATTATTCTTTTCCGCAAACAACCACATTTTTGAGGCACTAAACATGAACGAAAACTCACCAAACTTTACACGCAGATCGGGTCTGGCGAAAAATTTGATATTTTAAAGTCGCCATACATGATAACAGAAAAATGGCTCTGTAGCGCCACCTACATAGGTTTAACGGATCCCTGTCCCGCTACGATTGTCCTATGGCTACGAAAATTGTGTGGCACCTGTAGCACATCCAGATGAACAAAAACCTCTTTGATATGTGTACCCTAAAATAGACAGGAAGTGAGGTATGAGTATTTGAATGTCCAATTTTGGCCCATTTTTGCACATTTACAGGGGTCATACTTTTGCCCGCTTCTCCTACACGGTTAACCCGATTGACTTCAAACTTGGGCTGTACCATCTCAACACCTGGGACAACATCATGGTAAAAAATCTAAAGTTTTTGACATACTATATGACGGTGGCGGGGCATCAAATTTACAGTTTCAAAATTCTTACTTAACGAAGCATTGCCGGTGGTACGTTTAATCTAGAGCTACGAAAATTGGTACACATATGTAACAGACTATGATCTACAAAAAAGCCTGTTGGTGCCATATGCTAAACCTAACAGGAAGTCCGCCAGAGGCGAGGCATCAAATTTTGTGTTTCAAAATTCTAACTTAATGAAGCATTCCCGGCTGTACATTTCACCTAGAGTTACCAATATTTGAAGACATATGTAACAGCCCTCAAGGTATAAAAAACTCTTTTTGAACCATATGCTAAACCGAACAGGAAGTCCGCCATTTTGATTTACTTTGGAACGTGTTGCCATTTTTTGGGCCATTTCATAGGGGTCTTATTTTAACGAACTCCTCCTACAGAGTTTATCCGATCATCTCCAAACTTGGTGTGATTCATCTTAAGATGTTGAAGATGAAAAGTTATTGAAAGCTTTTTATTTTGTCGCACGCTGTTGCCGTGGCATGCACAGTTTGCAAAGGAAAAAATTCCTTCTTAATGAAGCATTCCCAGTTGTACGAAGCAGCTAGAGCTACGAAAATTTGGAGACAAATGTAACAGCCCACGATGTACAAAAAAGTCTCTTGGTGCCATGTGCTAAACCCAACAGGAAGTCCCGTAGGGGCCGGGCATCACATTTTGAGCTAAAAAACTCCTCTTTAACGAAGCATTCCCGGTTGTACGTTTCACCTAGCGCTATGATAATTTAGAGGCATACATAAGAGCCCACGATGTACAAAAAAGTCTCTTGGAACCATGTGCTAAACCAAACAGGAAGTCCGCCATTTTGATTTATGATGGGATTTGTAGCCTTTTTTTGTGGCCTTTTTTAGGGGTCATATTTTAACTCCTCCTACAAAATTCATCCGACCGTGTTCAAACTTGGTGTGTTTCATCTTACGATGTTTAAGATGCAAATTTATCGAAAGTTTTTTATTTTGTCGCACGCTGCTGTTATAGCGATGCATTGGTTGCCAAGTAAAGTGCTGCTTTGTTTTTTTTTATCTATACATGTGTGAAAACTCGTGAAACTTTGCACACACATCAGACTTGTCATTAACATGAATTTTTAGAGATTTCTTGTGCAATTTGCAATAAATCGCACCCTCTATACATTTTTTATGGAGCATTTCCGATTGGATGATTCAAGCGCGAAATAACTAAAGATGACTTGACTTGACCTAGATTTGTGAAAACTCAGAGGCATACCTATTATATTATTATTATTTTTTGTACCTTACAAGATTATCTCTTGTGCCACATTAAACCCCTTTGCAGGCCTGAGCCAAACCACGGTCCATACATTTGATACCACTGCTTTATTTCAATGGTCAAGTACTTCATAACCACACCTACTTATGCTTGTCCTTGCATATATAGTAGACAACAAAGAGCTCTTTCAACAAAAGACATTTCCATCTACAAAGTCATACAAGGTAAGCACTCTATAAATTCTGCAATCACTACACTTCTATTCCTAAATTATCACTTCAAATACCAACAATGGTTAATACAGCTACAAATTTCTTGTATGTTTATGAAGTATGATACTGTATTTATTTCTACTCCTTTGCTTTTCTACAGAACATGAACAAATCACCAAGCAAATTCTCTTTTGATAAAGACCCTCTAATCATCTCCATACGCAAAGATTGCCAACTTTTTTCCGTAAGTATACAATACATAAACTAAACAGGACAACTTTCTCAATCATATACAGTATGCCATACATATATGTATTAAGTTCTCATTTATTAACAGGTTTGTTAAAGGCACCTTTAGTGTGTTTTTCTGTTTGTAATGTTTCTCCACGAGCACGTCTAGCCATTGATATCATGTAGAACACATATGCTAACCTTTTAGAGACAATTGAAGCTTACTTGCACAGTAGCCACTATCTTAACCACTTAATTCACATGTCTACTTGACAACTTATTACATGTAGTGAAATGGTACTTTGTGCGTCTTATGCTTTTTTCTGAACACTGCTTTTCAACTCTTTCCTTAAAACCAATACATGCGGTACTGTTATACTGTATAAATATATATGTCCGTGTGTATATATTTGTATATTCTTTCAAATAAACTCGTTTTGACACACACAGCCATTGAGTAACATGCAACACGACCACAACGTTTTGCACCAACACGTTACCTCTGCTATTTAGAATCATGGAATCTAACATGACTGATTTTCATTGAATGCTTTGTCATTACAGTATGCATGCATTGATCATGCTTCCAGTCGCAACGACTTATACCAGCGCAGCCTTGATCTTCATTCCCAAATGAACCAACTAGTCCATGTGACTCGAGTCAATCGAGCACTTGAAAAACAGATAGACTTCAAAACCAAGCTTGTGAAAGAACTCCAGACTGCATTGGATATAAAGGATGCATGTGATGCATTTGTCCGTGATGGTAAGCTATATGACATGGAAGACACACAAACACTAACACAGCAAGCATCCCCATCCTACACATTGTGTATAATGAATGACATGTTTGACAATGGACATTTTTACATTTTTTTGTTAATGCACGTTCCTTTTTTTCTGTTAGGAATATCTTGAAGGTAACATTGGACTGTTAACTAAAACACTGACTGATTATTGAGCCGCAATTTCTCAATGTATATAATGTGAATACATACTACACTTGATTACTTTCAAATGTGACTGATATCATGTAGCTATGCTGTGATCTTGCCCTCTTTCATCCACTGATAGACACTTCAAAGTTCTTTTTTTTCTGTATCTTCTCAAAATAACTGACATATTCATGGAAAAGATTGTATTTAAATTCTATCATTATTAATTACTATTATTATGTTTATGTCTTTGCCCCTGATTATGATGTTTCTATACCATAGATTTTTTTTTAAAAAATTTTTGGACATACTGTGACTTGACCATTACAATACTAATTTTTACTAAGAAAAAATCAATCACACACCATAATATTTTATACTTATCCTGCATGTATCTGGACACACCATGCCAAATTTTACACTTACATAACCATTTATGTACCTGTCGTATCCTTACTTTTATTCATCATTTCATCACACAATCCTAAAACATTGCTTTTTGACCCAGAGGATTCAACTATACCATTTTTGCGTGTCTTATTACTTACTAGCTATATTATTTATTAACGGGCAAAAACTATGAATATAAGATCACCGTCAAATATTACGTCTGTAATATCCATATACAGTGCATTACATAATATGCATTTGTATTAAGACACTACCATGCTAAAAATATGCACACGACTGTTCTGTAAACTACACCTAAGACAACCAAACTTCACAGATCTAACATGATTCTTCATTCTTTTTTGTTCTACAGATGTATCAAATGCTGCCACACAGACAGAAGAAGCCACTGAGGACATGCACGAAGACGATGATCACAATATAACAGGACAGGTTAACCCCCCTGAAGTTTTAGCCCGCAGGTCAAAGCGTCCTAGGACTAATTCATCCATGGAGGTTACATTATCCTAAGACAGACTATGTGCTAACCCAAACTCTTTGACCCCAAGGGATTCATCTGTCCCAGAAAACTTTTACACTAAAGAGTTTATCTGTCCTAGGGCGCTGTTAACCCCAGGTTAAAGTGTTATTTAATCTGTCCTGTTACAACAGCTATACATAAACAGCTGCATTCCTCTCCTGTTCCATCTCTCGCACTTCTTTCATCTCTTTTTCTCCTCTACTTATACCTATGCTTGCTCATGTGCTTTTTTCCCCTTTAGATGATGTCATTGGTTAGCCTGCTTCAAAGCTACATTTTTTCTTGAATAACTGTCACACATTTACTGTTTGCTGGACCCTACAAAACTGTCACAATACTTCACTATGTCATGAATACATATGTGTTGCACAGCGACACCACATTAAGAGTCATCAAAAAGCTTTTTATTTGATCACACACCATCTCTGTGCCATGCAATGTTTTCAAATGAACAGATGCTGGTTTTGAATATCAAACGAGTGACTTTTCATGAAACTTTGCACACACATCAGAAAGTCCACACTTTTGAATTTATTTTGGGAATTGTGCATCATTTTTGGCCTTTTACTGCACCTTTTTACACACAAGGCACGGCAAATGCATTTCTATTTTCCATGGTCCTTGTCTATTTAACAGTACCCCAACGTGCAAGTCCCCCGACTTGCATATACCCCAACGTGGCCCGGGTTGCGAGGGCCCTTTATAGCTGCTCGCAGCTCTAGTTCTTCTTTTTATTTGTTATTATTCTTTTCCGCAAACAATCACATTTTTGAGACACTAA
The DNA here is from genome assembly GCF_051991245.1 of Festucalex cinctus. Classification (NCBI taxonomy): domain Eukaryota; kingdom Metazoa; phylum Chordata; class Actinopteri; order Syngnathiformes; family Syngnathidae; genus Festucalex; species Festucalex cinctus. The sequence goes on along the minus strand of NC_135419.1, from coordinate 27,322,159 downwards.
ACGTGAACGAAAACTCACCAAACTTTACACACACGTCAGGCCTGGCGAAAAATTTGATATTTTAAAGTCGCCATAGGTGATAACAGAAAAATGGCTCCATAGCGCCACCTACATAGGTTAAACAGATCCCTGGCCCGCTACGATTGTCCGACGGCTATGAAAATTGTGTGGCACCTGTAGCACATCCAGATGAACAAAAACCTCTTTGATGTGTGTACCCTAAAATAGACAGGAAGTGAGATATGAGTATTTAAATGTCCAATTTTGGCCAATTTTTGCACATTTACAGGGGTCATACTTTTGCCTGCTTCTCCTACACGGTTAATCCAATTGACTTCAAACTTGGGATGTACCATCTCAAGACCTGGGACAACACCATGGTAAAAAATCTAAAGTTTTCGACATACTATATGACGGCGGTGGGGCATCAAATTTAGAGTTTCAAAACTCTTACTAAACGTAGTATTGCCGGTTGTATGTTTAACCTAGAGCTACGAAAATTGGTACACATATGTAACAGACTATGACCTACAAAAAAGTCTGTTGGTGCCATATGCTAAACCCAACAGGAAGTCCGCCAGAGGCGGGGCATCAAATTTGGAGTTTCAAAATTCTTACTTAATGAAGCATTCCCGGCTGTACGTTTCACCTAGAGTTACCAAAATTTAAAGACATATGTAACAGCCCTCAAGGTACAAAAAACTCTTTTTGAACCATATGCTAAACCTAACAGAAAGTCCACCATTTTGATTTACTTTGGAACGTGTTCCCATTTTTTTGGCCATTTCATAGGGGTCCTATTTTAACGAACTCCTCTTACAGAGTTTATCCGATCATCTTCAAACTTGGTGTGATTCATCTTAAGATGTTGAAGATGAAAAGTTATTGAAAGCTTTTTATTTCGCTGCACGCTGTTGTCGTGGCATGCACTTGTTTGCAAAGGAAAAAAATTCTTCTTAATGAAGAATTCTCAGTTGTACGAAGCAGCGAGAGCTACGAAAATTTGTAGACATATGTAACAGCCCACGATGTACAAAAAAGTCTCTTGCTGCTTTGTGCTAAACCCAACAGGAAGTCCCGCAAGGGCCGGGCATCACTTTTTGAGCTAAAAAACTCCTCTTTAACGAAGCATTCCCGGTTGTACCTTTCACCTAGCGCTATGATAATTTGGAGGCATACATAAGAGCCCACGATGTACAAAAAAGTCTTTTAGAACCATATGCTAAGCCAAACAGGAAGTCCGGCATTTTGATTTACTTTGCTATTTGTAGCCATTTTTTGGGGGCCTTTTATAGGCCTCATATTTTCTACAAAACTTATCAGATTGTCTTCATTCTTTGGCATGTTTCATCTGAAGTATTGCCGGTTATACGTTTAATCTAGAGCTACGAAAATTGGTACACATATGTAACAGACTATGATCTACAAAAAAGCCTGTTGGTGCCATATGCTAAACCTAACAGGAAGTCCGCCAGAGGCAGGGCATCAAATTTTGCATTTCAAAATTTTTACTTAATGAAGCATTTCCGGCTGTACGTTTCACCTAGAGTGACCAAAATTTGAAGACATATGAACAGCCCTCGAGGTACAAAAAACTCTTTTTGAACCATATGCTAAACCTAACAGGAAGTCTGCCATTTTGATTTACTTTGGAACATGTTGCCATTTTTTTGGCCATTTCATAGGGGTCTTATTTTAACGAACTCCTCCTACAGAGTTTATCCGATCATCTTCAAACTTGGTGTGATTCATCTTAAGATGTTGACGATGAAAAGTTATTGAAAGCTTTTTATTTCGTCGCACGCTGTTGTCGTGGCATGCACTGTTGGCAAAGGAAAAAAAAATCCTTCTTAATGCAGCGTTCCCAGTTGGACGAAGCAGCTCGAGCTACAAAAATTTGTAGACATATGTACACATTTGTCCACATATATATATTTACATATGCATGTAAAAAAATTATGTCAGGCTAAACTAAATGGTTGATTAGGCCCCACACATTTTCACCTTACCATACCCGGCCCTCTTTGCAAAAGGTTTGAACACTCCTGGCCTAAACCTAGGTGTATACTCAAACTATGCACGCACATAAAGCCTGGAACAAAATGTGTAATTTAGAGGGTTCTTGTTTTGTTTTTTGTATTCCTTATATTTCATGTCATTATACTTGACACACTATTTTTACTACTCACTGAATCAGTTATAAGAACATTTAATTGATACAATCCAATCACATCCTAGGGAATTGAAAACACATTCAATCATGAGGTTGTTAAGACACATTTACTTCTGTAGCACTTAACCACAAACAAGTTGCGACATCCCCTGATCTAACCCTCCAACCGGGCAAGGAAAAACTTTCAGGGGTCATATTTTAACGAACCCCTCCTACAAAATTTATCCGACTGTCTTCAAACTTGGTGTGTTTCATCTTAAGATGTTTAAGTTTTTTATTTTGTAACACGCTGTTGCCATAGCAATGCATTGTTTGTCAAGTGCTGCTTTTTTTTTTTTATACACATGAAAACTCATGGAACTTTGCAAACACATCAGACTTGTCATGAACATGAATTTTCAGAGATTTATTGTGCAATTTGCAATAAATAGCGCCCTCTAGACCTTTTTATGAAGCATTTCCGATTGTATGATTATGCTAGACCTACAAAAAAGTATTATGTAGCCATTTGCCAAACCAAAGAGGAAGTCCGCTATTTTGATTTTATTTTGGGAATTCTACATCATTTTTGGCCTTTTTCATTCAACTTTGCACAGACAAGGCATGGAAAAAACTAACATTTTAAATGGTCCTTGTTCCATGTAACAGTTGTCAAGTGCTGCTTTTTTTTTTTTTTATACACATGAAAACTCATGAAACTTTGCAAACACATCAGACTTGTCATGAACATGAATTTTCAGAGATTTATTGTGCAATTTGCAATAAATAGCGCCCTCTAGACATTTTTATGAAGCATTTCCGATTGTATGATTATGCTAGACCTACAAAAAAGTATTATGTAGCCATTTGCCAAACCAAAGAGGAAGTCCGCTATTTTGATTTTATTTTGGGAATTATACATAATTTTTGGCCTTCTTCATTAAACTTTGCACAGACAAGGCATGGAAAAAACTAACATTTTAAATGGTCCTTGTTCCATGTAACAGTACCCCAACGTGCCAGTACCCTGACGTGCAAGTAACCCAACGTTGTGCTCAATAGCGCCCTCTATGCATTTTTATGGAGCATTTCCAATTGTATGATTCAAGCGATACACAACTAAAGATAACCTGACCTAGATTTGTGAAAACTGGGAGGCATACCTATTAGCTTAAGACCTACAAAAAGTATTCTGTAGCCGTATGCTAAACCTAAAAGGAAGTCCGCCATTTTGAATTTATTTTGGGAATTGCACACCATATTTTGCGTTTTGATGAAACTTTGCACACACAAGGCTTGTCAAAAACATTTTAGATGGTCCTTGTCCTCTTTGACAGTACCCCAACGTGCCAGTACCCCGACGTGCAAGTACCCCAACGTGGCCCAGGTTGCGAGGGCCCTTTATAGCTGCTCGCAGCTCTAGTTAGGGCCCGAGCAGCGACCGCTGCGAGGTCCCTATTGTTTTTGTAAAAATTATTAGGGCCCGAGCAGCGACCGCTGCGAGGTCCCTATTGTTTTTGTAAAAATTCTTCTTCTTCTTCTTCTTCTTCTTCTTCTTCTTCTTCTTCTTCTTCTTCTTCTTCTTTATTCTCCGCAAACGATCGCGATTTTGGGTACCTAAACATTCACGAAAACTCACCAAACTTTGCACACTCCTCAGGCCCGGCGAAAAATTTGATATTATTAAGTCGTCATAACAACGTGACTCTATAGCGCCCCCTAGCATAGAAAAATATAAACCAAGCCCGGCATGTTTGAGCTAGAGCAACGAAAATTGGCAGGCACGTGTAGCACCCCGAGACGCACAAAAAAGTCTATTGGGACCATGTAGCTAAAATGTACAGGAAGTGAGCTATGAATTTTTTAATGTCCAATTTTGGCCTATTTTGGCACATTCACTGTGGTCATGCTTTTTCCCCCTTTGCAAACATTTTTCATCCAATTGACTTCAAACTTGGCATTTATCATCTCAAGACCTGAGAGAACAACTGGGCAAAACATCTTGCCTTTTTGAAATACTATATGACGGGGGCGGGGCATCAAATATTGCCTTTAAAATTTCATTTGTCCAGAAAGAGCAAATGCTTAATAACTCCCATGTTCAAGCTCCAAAAAATCTCAAACTTCTCAGGCAACGTAATAGTCACGGCCTGAAAACATCTATATGATCAAATTCAGTTATACATATAGCGCCACCTAGTGGTTACAATAAATGTCATACTTTACGTTTTTAGCTACTGTGCTGAGCTTGTTGAAGGGATCCATTTGAAAATTGGTCAGAAAAGCCTTAAGATGTTGATCATGCCCCACACCGAATATTGTAACTTTTCGCCAAAGGGCGTGGCCGCTACTGTGACGCAAAGTCTGAAGATTTTTCGTGAAAATAAAAGCTGCATTAACTTGACCGAGATGATCCTATCTTCTCAAAATTTCACACATTTGATGAGAGTCCAGCCCTAAAGACATCTACTGACTTATATTTCATCTAACTGATAGCGCCACCTAGTGGCAATTTTTTTTCTTACGAATTTTCTTCTACGTTTTTCTCCAAACACGTTAACTGGACCTACCTCATATTTGCTCAGATGAGGGTTTCGACCTTCATGATGTCACAACACGAAGTTTGTGAGTTTTCGCGAATTGTTGTGGGTGTGGCTCAGCGCTGTTCGCCAAGAAAACAACGCCAGTTTTGAGGGTCTAAACATGCACAGAAACTCAGGAAACTTGGCACACACATCTGGCCTGGTAAAATAAGCAATATTTTATTGTTGATTGTGCTATTTTTACAAAAATGACTCAATAGCGCCCCCTAGAAGTTTTTAACGAAGCAGCCCCGGTTGTACGTTTAAGCAAAAACGACGAATATTTTTAGGTGTATGAGGGAGCCCAAGACCTACAAAAAAGTCTCTTGGACCCATATGCTAAAATGAACAGGAAGTGAGCTACGAATTTTTGAATGTCCCATTTTTGACGATTTTTGCACATTTACAGGGGGCAGACTTTTGCCCACCTCTCCTACACGTTTCATCCGACTGAGTTAAGACTTGGCCTGGACCATGTCAAGACCTGAGCCAACGACAGGGGGAAAAATTTTGACTTTTCGAAATACTATATGATGAGGGCGGGGCATCAAAATTTGTGTTTCGCAATGAAAAAGGATATGCTTGATAACTCCCCGGTACATGCTCCAAAAAATCCCAAACTTGACATGTATGTTTATCGTCAAGGCCTGAAGTTATCTCTATGACAACATTCAGTTATATATGCAGCGCCACCTAGCCCTTGAGGCATGAAAAAAAAATACCCCACATACGGTATTTTGTACAAAAAATGTAAACTCATTCTAAGTGTGATAACGAAGTCATTTATGAATATTCTTTTAGTTTCCACCACTCAAAATGTTCACAGGCATCAGACTTATCCAAATATATATATATTTTTATTTATTTTTGATAGCCTCTATGGACATTAAAAGCAATATCGTGAATGAAGGATATGCTTAATAACTCCACGGTACATGCTCCAAAAAAAATCCCACACTTGACATGTATGCTTATAATCAAGGCCTGAAGGTATCTCTATGACAACATTCAGTTATAAATACAGCGCCACCTAGCCGTTGAGGCTTATATAAAAAAAATTAAAAAAATACCCCACATACGGTATTTTGTACAAAAAATGTACACTCATTCTAAGTGTGATAACTAAGTCATTTATGAATATTCTTTTAGTTTCCACCACTCAAATTGTTCACTGGCTTCACACCGATCCAAACGTATGTACGTTTCCATTTTGTTTTATTCATTTTTGATTGCCCCTTTGGACAATAAAAGTAAACATTGTGCAATGAGTACAACGAGCGATGATGTGTATATACACTTTTACAAAAAAATACCAATCAGGGCAACTCATTGCCTAAAAATAAATAAGGACGCTGATTTTTGCAGGTCTTAACAATCACCAAAATCCGTTGAGCTTGACAGACACTGGCAAAAAAAATATTCTACATGTAAACGTTTATTATGCCATTTTCAAAGAAATTTTGCTTCCAATATGCCAGTACCCCAACGTGCCAGTACCCCAACGTGCAAGGACCCCAACGTGGCCCGGGCTGCGAGGGCCCTTTATAGCTGCTCGCAGCTCTAGTTAGGGCCCGAGCAGCGACCGCTGCGAGGTCCCTATTGTTTTTGTAAAAATTATTATTATTATTATTATTATTATTATTATTATTATTATTAGGGCCCGAGCAGCGACCGCTGCGAGGTCCCTATTGTTCTTCGTTCGAATTATTATTATTATTATTATTATTATTATTATTATTATTATTCTCCGTAAACGATCGCATTTTTGAGTACCTAAACATTCACGAAAACTCACCAAACTTTGCACACTCCTCAGGCCCGGCGAAAAATTTGATATTATGAAGTCGTCATAACAACGCGACTCTATAGCGCCCCCTAGCGTAGAAAAATAAAAACCAAGCCTGGCGCGTTTGAGCTAGAGCAACGAAAATTGGCAGGCACGTGTAGCACCCCGAGACGCACGAAAAAGTCTATTGGGACCATATAGCTAAAATGTACAGGAAATGAGCTATGAATTTTTTTATGTCCAATTTTGGCCTATTTTGGCACATTCACTGTGGTCATGCTTTTTCCCCCTCTGCAAACATTTTTCATCCCATTGACTTCAAACTTGGCATTTATCATCTCAAGACCTAAGAGAACAGTTGGGCAAAAAGTCTTGCCTTTTCGAAATACTATATGACGGGGGCGGGGCATCAAATATTGCCTTTAAAATTTCATTTTTCCAGAAAGAGCAAATGCTGAATAACTCCCATGTACAAGCTCCAAAAAATCTCAAACTTCTCAGGCAACGTAATAGTCACGGCCTGAAAACATCTATATGACAAAATTCAGTCATACATATAGCGCCACCTAGTGGTTACAATAAATGTCATACTTTACGTTTTTAGCTACTGTGCTGAGCTCGTTGAAGGGATCCAGTTGAAAATTGGTCAGAAAAGCCTTAAGATGTTGATGATGCCCCACACCGAATATTGTAACTTTTCGCCAAAGGGCGTGGCCGCTACGGTGACGCAAAATCTGAAGATTTTTCGTGACAATAAAAGCTGCATTAACTTGACCGAGATGATCCTATCTTCTCAAAATTTCACACATTTGATGAGAGTCCAGCTCTAAAGACATCTACTAACTTACATTTCATCTAACTGATAGCGCCACCTAGTGGCAATTTTTTTTCTTACGAATTTTCTTCTACGTTTTTCTCCAAACACGTTAACGACCTACCTCATATTTGCTCAGAGGAGGGTTTCGGCCTTCATGATGTCACAACACGAAGTTTGTGAGTTTTCGCGAATTGCTGTAGGCGTGGCTAAGCGCTGTTCGCCAAGAAAACAACGCCAGTTTTGAGGGTCTAAACATGCACAGAAACTCCTGAAACTTGGCACACACATCTGGCCTGGTAAAATGAGCAATATTTTATTGTTGATTGTGCTATTTTTACAAAAATGACTCAATAGCGCCCCCTAGGAATTTTTAATGAAGCAGCCCCGGTTGTACGTTTAAGCAAGATCTACGAAAATTTTTAGGTGTATGAGGGAGCCCAAGACCTACAAAAAAGTCTCTTGGACCCATATGCTAAAATGAACAGGAAGTTGGCTACGAATTTTTGAATGTCCCATTTTTGACTATTTTTGCACATTCACAGGGGGCAGACTTTTGCCCACTTCTCCTACACGTTTCATCTGACTGAGTTAAGACTTGACCTGGACCATGTCAAGACCTGAGCCAACGACAGGGGGAAAAATCTTGACCTTTCGAAATACTATATGATGAAGGCGGGGCATCAAAATTTGTGTTTCGCACTGAAAAAGGATATGCTTAATAACTCCCTGGTACATGCTCCAAAAAATCCCAAACTTGACATGTATGTTTATCGTCAAGGCCTGAAGCTATCTCTATGACAACATTCAGTTATATATGCAGCGCCACCTAGCCCTTCAGGCATAAAAAAAAAATACCCCACATACGGTATTTTGTACAAAAAATGTAAACTCATTCTAAGTGTGATAACTAAGTCATTTATGAATATTCTTTTAGTTTCCACCACTCAAAATGTTCACTGGCATCAGACTTATCCAAACATATATATATTTTTATTTATTTTTGATAGCCTCTGTGGACATTAAAAGCAATATCGTGAATGAAGGATATGCTTAATAACTCCACGGTACATGCTCCAAAAAAAATCCCACACTTGACATGTATGCTTATAATCAAGGCCTGAAGGTATCTCGATGACAACATTCAGTTATAAATACAGCGCCACCTAGCCCTTGAGGCTTATATAAAAAAAAAAAACCCACATACGGTATTTTGTACAAAAAAATGTAAACTCATTCTAAGTGTGATGACTAAGTCATTTATGAATATTCTTTTAGTTTCCACCACTCAAATTGTTCACTGGCTTCACACCGATCCAAACGTATGTACGTTTCCATTTTGTTTTATTCATTTTTGAATGCCCCTTTGGACAATAAAAGTAACATTGTGCAATGAGTACAACGAGCGATGATGTGTATATACACTTTTACAAAAAAATACCAATCAGGGCAACTCATTGCCTAAAAATAAAAAAGGACGCTGATTTTTGCAGGTCTTAACAATCACCAAAACCCGTTGAGCTTGACACACACACTGGCAAAAAAATATTCTACATGTAAACGTTTATTATGCCATTTTCAAAGAAATTTTGCTTCCAATATGCCAGTACCCCAATGTGCCAGTACCCCAACGTGCAAGTACCCCAACGTGCAAGGACCCCAACGTGGCCCGGGCTGCGAGGGCCCTTTATAGCTGCTCGCAGCTCTAGTTATTATTATTATTCGTCTTCTTTATTCTCCGCAAACAATCGCGATTTTGGGTACCTAAACATTCACGAAAACTCACCGAACTTTGCACACTCCTCAGGCCCGGCGAAAAATTAGATATTATTAAGTCGTCATAAAAATGCGACTCGATAGCGCCCCCTAGCGTAGAAAAATAAAAACCAAGCCCGGCACGTTTGAGAGAGAGCAACAAAAATTGGCAGGCACGTGTAGCACCCCGAGACGCACAAAAAAGTCTATTGGGACCATGTAGCTAAAATGTACAGGAAGTGAGCTATGAATTTTTTAATGTCCAATTTTGGCCTATTTTGGCACATTCACTGTGGTCATGCTTTTTCCCCCTTTGCAAAAATTTTTCGTCCAATTGACTTCAAACTTGGCATTTATCATCTCAAGACCTGAGAGAACAACTGGGCAAAACATCTTGCCTTTTTGAAATACTATATGACGGGGGCGGGGCATCAAATATTGCCTTTAAAATTTCATTTGTCCAGAAAGAGCAAATGCTTAATAACTCCCATGTTCAAGCTCCAAAAAATCTCAAACTTCTCAGGCAACGTAATAGTCACGGCCTGAAAACATCTATATGATCAAATTCAGTTATACATATAGCGCCACCTAGTGGTTACAATAAATGTCATACTTTACGTTTTTAGCTACTGTGCTGAGCTTGTTGAAGGGATCCATTTGAAAATTGGTCAGAAAAGCCTTAAGATGTTGATCATGCCCCACACCGAATATTGTAACTTTTCGCCAAAGGGCGTGGCCGCTACTGTGACGCAAAGTCTGAAGATTTTTCGTGAAAATAAAAGCTGCATTAACTTGACCGAGATGATCCTATCTTCTCAAAATTTCACACATTTGATGAGAGTCCAGCCCTAAAGACATCTACTGACTTATATTTCATCTAACTGATAGCGCCACCTAGTGGCAATTTTTTTTCTTACGAATTTTCTTCTACGTTTTTCTCCAAACACGTTAACTGGACCTACCTCATATTTGCTCAGATGAGGGTTTCGGCCTTCATGATGTCACAACACGAAGTTTGTGAGTTTTCGCGAATTGCTGTGGGTGTGGCTAAGCGCTGTTCGCCAAGAAAACAACGCCAGTTTTGAGGGTCTAAACATGCACAGAAACTCATGAAACTTGGCACACACATCTGGCCTGGTAAAATGAGCAATATTTTATTGTTGATTGTGCTATTTTTACAAAAATGACTCAATAGCGCCCCCTAGAAGTTTTTAACGAAGCAGCCCCGGTTGTACGTTTAAGCAAGAACGACGAATATTTTTAGGTGTATGAGGGAGCCCAAGACCTACAAAAAAAGTCTCTTGGACCCATATGCTAAAATGAACAGGAAGTGAGCTACGAATTTTTGAATGTCCCATTTTTGACGATTTTTGCACATTCACAGGGGGCAGACTTTTGCCCACTTCTCCTACACGTTTCATCTGACTGAGTTAAGACTTGACCTGGACCATGTCAAGACCTGAGCCAACGACAGGGGGAAAAATCTTGACCTTTCGAAATACTATATGATGAAGGCGGGGCATCAAAATTTGTGTTTCGCACTGAAAAAGGATATGCTTAATAACTCCCCGGTACATGCTCCAAAAAATCCCAAACTTGACATGTATGTTTATCGTCAAGGCCTGAAGCTATCTCTATGACAACATTCAGTTATATATGCAGCGCCACCTAGCCCTTGAGGCATAAAAAAAAAAATACCCCACATACGGTATTTTGTACAAAAAATGTAAACTCATTCTAAGTGTGTTAACTAAGTAATTTATAAATATTCTTTTAGTTTCCACCACTCAAAATGTTCACTGGCATCAGACTTATCCAAACATATATATATTTTTATTTATTTTTGATAGCCTCTGTGGACATTAAAAGCAATATCGTGAATGAAGGATATGCATAATAACTCCACGGTACATGCTCCAAAAAAAATCCCACACTTGACATGTATGCTTATAATCAAGGCCTGAAGGTATCTCTATGACAACATTCAGTTATAAATACAGCGCCACCTAGCCCTTGAGGCTTATATAAAAAAATAAAATAAATACCCCACATACGGTATTTTGTACAAAAAATGTACACTCATTCTAAGTGTGATAACTAAGTCATTTATGAATATTCTTTTAGTTTCCACCACTCAAATTGTTCACTGGCTTCACACCGATCCAAACGTATGTACGTTTCCATTTTGTTTTATTCATTTTTGATTGCCCCTTTGGACAATAAAAGTAACATTGTGCAATGAGTACAACGAGCGATGATGTGTATATACACTTTTACAAAAAAACACCAATCAGGGCAACTCATTGCCTAAAAATAAAAAAGGACGCTGATTTTTGCAGGTCTTAACAATCACCAAAACCCGTTGAGCTTGACACACACACTGGCAAAAAATATTCTACATGTAAACGTTTATTATGCCATTTTCAAAGAAATTTTGCTTCCAATATGCCAGTACCCCAATGTGCCAGTACCCCAACGTGCAAGTACCCCAACGTGCAAGGACCCCAACGTGGCCCGGGCTGCGAGGGCCCTTTATAGCTGCTCGCAGCTCTAGTTATTATTATTATTCTTTATTCTCCGCAAACGATCGCGATTTTGGGTACCTAAACATTCACGAAAACTCACCGAACTTTGCACACTCCTCAGGCCCGGCGAAAAATTTGATATTATTAAGTCGTCATAACAATGCGACTCGATAGCGCCCCCTAGCGTAGAAAAATAAAAACCAAGCCCGGCACGTTTGAGCTAGAGCAACAAAAATTGGCAGGCACGTGTAGCACCCCGAGACGCACAAAAAAGTCTCTTGGGACCATGTAGCTAAAATGTACAGGAAGTGAGCTATGAATTTTTTTATGTCCAATTTTGGCCTATTTTGGCACATTCACTGTGGTCATGCTTTTTCCCCCTTTGCAAACATTTTTCATCCAATTGACTTCAAACTTGGCATTTATCATCTCAAGACCTGAGAGAACAACTGGGCAAAACATCTTGCCTTTTTGAAATACTATATGACGGGGACGGGGCATCAAATATTGCCTTTAAAATTTCATTTGTCCAGAAAGAGCAAATGCTTAATAACTCCCATGTTCAAGCTCCAAAAAATCTCAAACTTCTCAGGCAACGTAATAGTCACGGCCTGAAAACATCTATATGATAAAATTCAGTTATACATATAGCGCCACCTAGTGGTTACAATAAATGTCATACTTTACGTTTTTAGCTACTGTGCTGAGCTTGTTGAAGGGATCCATTTGAAAATTGGTCAGAAAAGCCTTAAGATGTTGATCATGCCCCACACCGAATATTGTAACTTTTCGCCAAAGGGCGTGGCCGCTACGGTGACGCAAAGTCTGAAGATTTTTCGTGAAAATAAAAGCTGCATTAACTTGACCGAGATGATCCTATCTTCTCAAAATTTCACACATTTGATGAGAGTCCAGCCCTAAAGACATCTACTGACTTATATTTCATCTAACTGATAGCGCCACCTAGTGGCAATTTTTTTTCTTACGAATTTTCTTCTACGTTTTTCTCCAAACACGTTAACTGGACCTACCTCATATTTGCTCAGATGAGGGTTTCGGCCTTCATGATGTCACAACACGAAGTTTGTGAGTTTTCGCGAATTGCTGTGGGTGTGGCTAAGCGCTGTTCGCCAAGAAAACAACGCCAGTTTTGAGGGTCTAAACATGCACAGAAACTCATGAAACTTGGCACACACATCTGGCCTGGTAAAATGAGCAATATTTTATTGTTGATTGTGCTATTTTTACAAAAATGACTCAATAGCGCCCCCTAGAAGTTTTTAACGAAGCAGCCCCGGTTGTATGTTTAAGCAAGAACGACGAATATTTTTAGGTGTATGAGGGAGCCCAAGACCTACAAAAAAAGTCTCTTGGACCCATATGCTAAAATGAACAGGAAGTGAGCTACGAATTTTTGAATGTCCCATTTTTGACGATTTTTGCACATTCACAGGGGGCAGACTTTTGCCCACTTCTCCTACACGTTTCATCTGACTGAGTTAAGACTTGACCTGGACCATGTCAAGACCTGAGCCAACGACAGGGGGAAAAATCTTGACCTTTCGAAATACTATATGATGAAGGCGGGGCATCAAAATTTGTGTTTCGCACTGAAAAAGGATATGCTTAATAACTCCCCGGTACATGCTCCAAAAAATCCCAAACTTGACATGTATGTTTATCGTCAAGGCCTGAAGCTATCTCTATGACAACATTCAGTTATATATGCAGCGCCACCTAGCCCTTGAGGCATAAAAAAAAAAATACCCCACATACGGTATTTTGTACAAAAAATGTAAACTCATTCTAAGTGTGTTAACTAAGTCATTTATAAATATTCTTTTAGTTTCCACCACTCAAAATGTTCACTGGCATCAGACTTATCCAAACATATATATATTTTTATTTATTTTTGATAGCCTCTGTGGACATTAAAAGCAATATCGTGAATGAAGGATATGCATAATAACTCCACGGTACATGCTCCAAAAAAAATCCCACACTTGACATGTATGCTTATAATCAAGGCCTGAAGGTATCTCTATGACAACATTCAGTTATAAATACAGCGCCACCTAGCCCTTGAGGCTTATATAAAAAAATAAAATAAATACCCCACATACGGTATTTTGTACAAAAAATGTACACTCATTCTAAGTGTGATAACTAAGTCATTTATGAATATTCTTTTAGTTTCCACCACTCAAATTGTTCACTGGCTTCACACCGATCCAAACGTATGTACGTTTCCATTTTGTTTTATTCATTTTTGATTGCCCCTTTGGACAATAAAAGTAACATTGTGCAATGAGTACAACGAGCGATGATGTGTATATACACTTTTACAAAAAAACACCAATCAGGGCAACTCATTGCCTAAAAATAAAAAAGGACGCTGATTTTTGCAGGTCTTAACAATCACCAAAACCCGTTGAGCTTGACACACACACTGGCAAAAAATATTCTACATGTAAACGTTTATTATGCCATTTTCAAAGAAATTTTGCTTCCAATATGCCAGTACCCCAATGTGCCAGTACCCCAACGTGCAAGTACCCCAACGTGCAAGGACCCCAACGTGGCCCGGGCTGCGAGGGCCCTTTATAGCTGCTCGCAGCTCTAGTTATTATTATTATTCTTTATTCTCCGCAAACGATCGCGATTTTGGGTACCTAAACATTCACGAAAACTCACCGAACTTTGCACACTCCTCAGGCCCGGCGAAAAATTTGATATTATTAAGTCGTCATAACAATGCGACTCGATAGCGCCCCCTAGCGTAGAAAAATAAAAACCAAGCCCGGCACGTTTGAGCTAGAGCAACAAAAATTGGCAGGCACGTGTAGCACCCCGAGACGCACAAAAAAGTCTCTTGGGACCATGTAGCTAAAATGTACAGGAAGTGAGCTATGAATTTTTTTATGTCCAATTTTGGCCTATTTTGGCACATTCACTGTGGTCATGCTTTTTCCCCCTTTGCAAACATTTTTCATCCAATTGACTTCAAACTTGGCATTTATCATCTCAAGACCTGAGAGAACAACTGGGCAAAACATCTTGCCTTTTTGAAATACTATATGACGGGGACGGGGCATCAAATATTGCCTTTAAAATTTCATTTGTCCAGAAAGAGCAAATGCTTAATAACTCCCATGTTCAAGCTCCAAAAAATCTCAAACTTCTCAGGCAACGTAATAGTCACGGCCTGAAAACATCTATATGATAAAATTCAGTTATACATATAGCGCCACCTAGTGGTTACAATAAATGTCATACTTTACGTTTTTAGCTACTGTGCTGAGCTTGTTGAAGGGATCCATTTGAAAATTGGTCAGAAAAGCCTTAAGATGTTGATCATGCCCCACACCGAATATTGTAACTTTTCGCCAAAGGGCGTGGCCGCTACGGTGACGCAAAGTCTGAAGATTTTTCGTTAAAATAAAAGCTGCATTAACTTGACCGAGATGATCCTATCTTCTCAAAATTTCACACATTTGATGAGAGTCCAGCCCTAAAGACATCTACTGACTTATATTTCATCTAACTGATAGCGCCACCTAGTGGCAATTTTTTTTCTTACGAATTTTCTTCTACGTTTTTCTCCAAACACGTTAACTGGACCTACCTCATATTTGCTCAGATGAGGGTTTCGGCCTTCATGATGTCACAACACGAAGTTTGTGAGTTTTCGCGAATTGCTGTGGGTGTGGCTAAGCGCTGTTCGCCAAGAAAACAACGCCAGTTTTGAGGGTCTAAACATGCACAGAAACTCATGAAACTTGGCACACGCATCTGGCCTGGTAAAATGAGCAATATTTTATTGTTGATTGTGCTATTTTTACAAAAATGACTCAATAGCGCCCCCGAGAAGTTTTTAACGAAGCAGCCCCGGTTGTACGTTTAAGCAAGAACGACGAATATTTTTAGGTGTATGAGGGAGCCCAAGACCTACAAAAAAGTCTCTTGGACCCATATGCTAAAATGAACAGGAAGTTAGCTACGAATTTTTGAATGTCCCATTTTTGACTATTTTTGCACATTCACAGGGGGCAGACTTTTGCCCACTTCTCCTACACGTTTCATCTGACTGAGTTAAGACTTGACCTGGACCATGTCAAGACCTGAGCCAACGACAGGGGGAAAAATCTTGACCTTTCGAAATACTATATGATGAAGGCGGGGCATCAAAATTTGTGTTTCCCACTGAAAAAGGATATGCTTAATAACTCCCCGGTACATGCTCCAAAAAATCCCAAACTTGACATGTATGTTTATCGTCAAGGCCTGAAGCTATCTCTATGACAACATTCAGTTATATATGCAGCGCCACCTAGCCCTTGAGGCATAAAAAAAAAATACCCCACATACGGTATTTTGTACAAAAAATGTAAACTCATTCTAAGTGTGATAACTAAGTCATTTATGAATATTCTTTTAGTTTCCACCACTCAAAATGTTCACTGGCATCAGACTTATCCAAACATATATATATTTTTATTTATTTTTGATAGCCTCTGTGGACATTAAAAGCAATATCGTGAATGAAGGATATGCTTAATAACTCCACGGTACATGCTCCAAAAAAAATCCCACACTTGACATGTATGCTTATAATCAAGGCCTGAAGGTATCTCGATGACAACATTCAGTTATAAATACAGCGCCACCTAGCCCTTGAGGCTTATATAAAAATAAAAAAAAACACATACGGTATTTTGTACAAAAAATGTACACTCATTCTAAGTGTGATAACTAAGTCATTTATGAATATTCTTTTAGTTTCCACCACTCAAATTGTTCACTGGCTTCACACCGATCCAAACGTATGTACGTTTCCATTTTGTTTTATTCATTTTTGATTGCCCCTTTGGACAATAAAAGTAACATTGTGCAATGAGTACAACGAGCGATGATGTGTATATACACTTTTACAAAAAAACACCAATCAGGGCAACTCATTGCCTAAAAATAAAAAAGGACGCTGATTTTTGCAGGTCTTAACAATCACCAAAACCCGTTGAGCTTGACACACACACTGGCAAAAAATATTCTACATGTAAACGTTTATTATGCCATTTTCAAAGAAATTTTGCTTCCAATATGCCAGTACCCCAATGTGCCAGTACCCCAACGTGCAAGTACCCCAACGTGCAAGGACCCCAACGTGGCCCGGGCTGCGAGGGCCCTTTATAGCTGCTCGCAGCTCTAGTTATTATTATTATTCTTTATTCTCCGCAAACGATCGCGATTTTGGGTACCTAAACATTCACGAAAACTCACCGAACTTTGCACACTCCTCAGGCCCGGCGAAAAATTTGATATTATTAAGTCGTCATAACAATGCGACTCGATAGCGCCCCCTAGCGTAGAAAAATAAAAACCAAGCCCGGCACGTTTGAGCTAGAGCAACAAAAATTGGCAGGCACGTGTAGCACCCCGAGACGCACAAAAAAGTCTCTTGGGACCATGTAGCTAAAATGTACAGGAAGTGAGCTATGAATTTTTTTATGTCCAATTTTGGCCTATTTTGGCACATTCACTGTGGTCATGCTTTTTCCCCCTTTGCAAACATTTTTCATCCAATTGACTTCAAACTTGGCATTTATCATCTCAAGACCTGAGAGAACAACTGGGCAAAACATCTTGCCTTTTTGAAATACTATATGACGGGGACGGGGCATCAAATATTGCCTTTAAAATTTCATTTGTCCAGAAAGAGCAAATGCTTAATAACTCCCATGTTCAAGCTCCAAAAAATCTCAAACTTCTCAGGCAACGTAATAGTCACGGCCTGAAAACATCTATATGATAAAATTCAGTTATACATATAGCGCCACCTAGTGGTTACAATAAATGTCATACTTTACGTTTTTAGCTACTGTGCTGAGCTTGTTGAAGGGATCCATTTGAAAATTGGTCAGAAAAGCCTTAAGATGTTGATCATGCCCCACACCGAATATTGTAACTTTTCGCCAAAGGGCGTGGCCGCTACGGTGACGCAAAGTCTGAAGATTTTTCGTTAAAATAAAAGCTGCATTAACTTGACCGAGATGATCCTATCTTCTCAAAATTTCACACATTTGATGAGAGTCCAGCCCTAAAGACATCTACTGACTTATATTTCATCTAACTGATAGCGCCACCTAGTGGCAATTTTTTTTCTTACGAATTTTCTTCTACGTTTTTCTCCAAACACGTTAACTGGACCTACCTCATATTTGCTCAGATGAGGGTTTCGGCCTTCATGATGTCACAACACGAAGTTTGTGAGTTTTCGCGAATTGCTGTGGGTGTGGCTAAGCGCTGTTCGCCAAGAAAACAACGCCAGTTTTGAGGGTCTAAACATGCACAGAAACTCATGAAACTTGGCACACGCATCTGGCCTGGTAAAATGAGCAATATTTTATTGTTGATTGTGCTATTTTTACAAAAATGACTCAATAGCGCCCCCGAGAAGTTTTTAACGAAGCAGCCCCGGTTGTACGTTTAAGCAAGAACGACGAATATTTTTAGGTGTATGAGGGAGCCCAAGACCTACAAAAAAGTCTCTTGGACCCATATGCTAAAATGAACAGGAAGTTAGCTACGAATTTTTGAATGTCCCATTTTTGACTATTTTTGCACATTCACAGGGGGCAGACTTTTGCCCACTTCTCCTACACGTTTCATCTGACTGAGTTAAGACTTGACCTGGACCATGTCAAGACCTGAGCCAACGACAGGGGGAAAAATCTTGACCTTTCGAAATACTATATGATGAAGGCGGGGCATCAAAATTTGTGTTTCCCACTGAAAAAGGATATGCTTAATAACTCCCCGGTACATGCTCCAAAAAATCCCAAACTTGACATGTATGTTTATCGTCAAGGCCTGAAGCTATCTCTATGACAACATTCAGTTATATATGCAGCGCCACCTAGCCCTTGAGGCATAAAAAAAAAATACCCCACATACGGTATTTTGTACAAAAAATGTAAACTCATTCTAAGTGTGATAACTAAGTCATTTATGAATATTCTTTTAGTTTCCACCACTCAAAATGTTCACTGGCATCAGACTTATCCAAACATATATATATTTTTATTTATTTTTGATAGCCTCTGTGGACATTAAAAGCAATATCGTGAATGAAGGATATGCTTAATAACTCCACGGTACATGCTCCAAAAAAAATCCCACACTTGACATGTATGCTTATAATCAAGGCCTGAAGGTATCTCGATGACAACATTCAGTTATAAATACAGCGCCACCTAGCCCTTGAGGCTTATATAAAAATAAAAAAAAACACATACGGTATTTTGTACAAAAAATGTAAACTCATTCTAAGTGTGATGACTAAGTCATTTATGAATATTCTTTTAGTTTCCACCACTCAAATTGTTCACTGGCTTCACACCGATCCAAACGTATGTACGTTTCCATTTTGTTTTATTCATTTTTGATTGCCCCTTTGGACAATAAAAGTAACATTGTGCAATGAGTACAACGAGCGATGATGTATATATACACTTTTACAAAAAATACCAATCAGGGCAACTCATTGCCTAAAAATAAAAAAGGACGCAGATTTTTGCAGGTCTTAACAATCCCCAAAACCCGTTGAGCTTGATACACACTGGCAAAAAAAATATTCTACATGTAAACGTTTATTATGCCATTTTCAAAGAAATTTTGCTTCCAATATGCCAGTACCCCAACGTGCCAGTACCCTAACGTGCAAGTACCCCAACGTGCAAGGACTCCAACGTGGCCCGGGCTGCGAGGGCCCTTTATAGCTGCTCGCAGCTCTAGTTATTATTATTATTCTTCTTCTCCGTAAACGATCACGATTTTGGGTACCTAAACATTTACGAAAACTCACCAAACTTTGCACACTCCTCAGGCCCGGCGAAAAATTTGATATTATGAAGTCGTCATAACAACGCGACTCTATAGCGCCCCCTAGCATAGAAAAATAAAAACCAAGCCCGGCATGTTTGAGCTAGAGCAACGAAAATTGGCAGGCACGTGTAGCACCCCGAGACGCACAAAAAAGTCTATTGGGACCATGTAGCTAAAATGTACAGGAAGTGAGCTATGAATTTTTTAATGTCCAATTTTGGCCTATTTTGGCACATTCACTGTGGTCATGCTTTTTCCCCCTTTGCAAACATTTTTCATCCAATTGACTTCAAACTTGGCATTTATCATCTCAAGACCTGAGAGAACAACTGGGGAAAAAATCTTGCCTTTTCGAAATACTATATGACGGGGGCGGGGCATCAAATATTGCCTTTAAAATTTAATTTGTCCAGAAAGAGCAAATGCTTAATAACTCCCATGTTCAAGCTCCAAAAAATCTCAAACTTATCAGGCAACTTAATAGTCACGGCCTGAAAACATCTATATGATAAAATTCAGTTATCCATGTAGCGCCACCTAGTGGTAACAATAATTGTCATACTTTACGTTTTTAGCTACTGTGCTGAGCTCGTTGAAGGGATCCAGTTGAAAATTGGTCAGAAAAGCCTTAAGATGTTGATCATGCCCCACACCGAATATTGTAACTTTTCGCCAAAGGGCGTGGCCGCTACGGTGCCGCAAAGTCTGAAGATTTCTCGTGACAACAAAAGCTGCATTAACTTGACCGAGATGATGCTATCTTCTCAAAATTTTACACAATTGATGAGAGTCCAGCCCTAAAGACATCTACAAACTTATATTTCATCTTAATGATAGCGCCACCTACTGGCAATTTTTTTTCTTACGATTTTTCTTCAATGTTTTTCTCCAACCATGTTAACTGGACCTACCTCATATTTGCTCAGATGAGGGTGTCGGCCTTCATGCTGTCACAACACGAAGTTTGTGAGTTTTCGCGAGTCGCTGTGGGCGTGGCTAAGCGCTGTTCGCCAAGAAAACAACGCCAATTTTGAGGGCCTAAACTGGCACAGAAACACACGAAACTTGGCACACACAGCTGGCCTGGCAAAATGAGCAATTTTTTATCGGCGATTGTGCTATTTTTACAAAAATGACTCAATAGCGCCCCCTAGAAATATTTAACAAAACAGCCCCAGTTGTACGTTTAAGCAAGAACGACGAATATTTTTAGGTGTATGAGGGAGCCCAAGACCTACAAAAAAGTCTCTTGTACCCATATGCTAAAATGAACAGGAAGTGAGCTACGAATTTTTGAATGTCCCATTTTTGACGATTTTTGCACATTCACAGGGGGCAGACTTTTGCCCACTTCTCCTACACGTTTCATCCGACTGAGTTAAGACTTGGCCTGGACCATGTCAAGACCTGAGCCAACGACAGGGGGAAAAATTTTGACTTTTCAAAATACTATATGATGAGGGCGGGGCATCAAAATTTGTGTTTCGCAATGAAAAAGGATATGCTTGATAACTCCCCGGTACATGCTCCAAAAAATCCCAAACTTGACATGTATGTTTATAGTCAAGGCCTGAAGTTATCTCTATGACAACATTCAGTTATATATGCAGCGCCACCTAGCCCTTGAGGCATAAAAAAAAAAATACCCCACATACGGTATTTTGTACAAAAAATGTAAACTCATTCTAAGTGTGATAACGAAGTCATTTATGAATATTCTTTTAGTTTCCACCACTCAAAATGTTCACTGGCATCAGACTTATCCAAACATATATATATTTTTATTTATTTTTGATAGCCTCTGTGGACATTAAAAGCAATATCGTGAATGAAGGATATGCTTAATAACTCCACGGTACATGCTCCAAAAAAAATCCCACACTTTACATGTATGCTTATAATCAAGTCCTGAAGGTATCTCGATGACAACATTCAGTTATAAATACAGCGCCACCTAGCCCTTGAGGCTTATATAAAAAAAAAAAAACACATACGGTATTTTGTACAAAAAAATGTAAACTCATTCTAAGTGTGATGACTAAGTCATTTCTGAATATTCTTTTAGTTTCCACCACTCAAATTGTTCACTGGCTTCACACCGATCCAAACGTATGTACGTTTCCATTTTGTTTTATTCATTTTTGATTGCCCCTTTGGACAATAAAAGTAACATTGTGCAATGAGTACAACGAGCGATGATGTATATATACACTTTTACAAAAAATACCAATCAGGGCAACTCATTGCCTAAAAATAAAAAAGGACGCTGATTTTTGCAGGTCTTAACAATCACCAAAACCCGTTGAGCTTGACACACACTGGCAAAAAAAATATTCTACATGTAAACGTTTATTATGCCATTTTCAAAGAAATTTTGCTTCCAATATGCCAGTACCCCAACGTGCCAGTACCCTAACGTGCAAGTACCCCAACGTGCAAGGACTCCAACTTGGCCCGGGCTGCGAGGGCCCTTTATAGCTGCTCGCAGCTCTAGTTATTCTTCTTCTTTATTCTCCGCAAACGATCGCGATTTTGGGTACCTAAACATTCACGAAAACTCACCGAACATTGCACACTCCTCAGGCCCGGCGAAAAATTTGATATTATTAAGTCGTCATAACAATGCGACTCGATAGCGCCCCCTAGCGTAGAAAAATAAAAACCAAGCCCGGCACGTTTGAGCTAGAGCAACAAAAATTGGCAGGCACGTGTAGCACCCCGAGACGCACAAAAAAGTCTATTGGGACCATGTAGCTAAAATGTACAGGAAGTGAGCTATGAATTTTTTTATGTCCAATTTTGGCCTATTTTGGCACATTCACTGTGGTCATGCTTTTTCCCCCTTTGCAAACATTTTTCATCCAATTGACTTCAAACTTGGCATTTATCATCTCAAGACCTGAGAGAAAAACTGGGCAAAACATCTTGCCTTTTTGAAATACTATATGACGGGGGCGGGGCATCAAATATTGCCTTTAAAATTTCATTTGTCCAGAAAGAGCAAATGCTTAATAACTCCCATGTTCAAGCTCCAAAAAATCTCAAACTTCTCAGGCAACGTAATAGTCGCGGCCTGAAAACATCTATATGATAAAATTCAGTTATACATATAGCGCCACCTAGTGGTTACAATAAATGTCATACTTTACGTTTTTAGCTACTGTGCTGAGCTTGTTGAAGGGATCCATTTGAAAATTGGTCAGAAAAGGCTTAAGATGTTGATCATGCCCCACACCGAATATTGTAACTTTTCACCAAAGGGCGTGGCCGCTACGGTGACGCAAAGTCTGAAGATTTTTCGTGACAATAAAAGCTGCATTAACTTGACCGAGATGATCCTATCTTCTCAAAATTTCACACATTTGATGAGAGTCCAGCTCTAAAGACATCTACTAACTTACATTTCATCTAACTGATAGCGCCACCTAGTGGCAATTTTTTTTCTTACGAATTTTCTTCTACGTTTTTCTCCAAACACGTTAACTGGACCTACCTCATATTTGCTCAGATGAGGGATTCGGCTTTCATGATGTCACAACACGAAGTTTGTGAGTTTTCGCGAATTGCTGTGGGCGTGGCTAAGCGCTGTTCGCCAAGAAAACAACGCCAGTTTTGAGGGTCTAAACATGCACAGAAACTCCTGAAACTTGGCACACACATCTGGCCTGGTAAAATGAGCAATATTTTATTGTTGATTGTGCTATTTTTACAAAAATGACTCAATAGCGCCCCCTCGAAATTTTTAATGAAGCAGCCCCGGTTGTACGTTTAAGCAAGAACGACGAATATTTTTAGGTGTATGAGGGAGCCCAAGACCTACAAAAAAGTCTCTTGTACCCATATGCTAAAATGAACAGGAAGTGAGCTACGAATTTTTGAATGTCCCATTTTTGACAATTTTTGCACATTCACAGGGGGCAGACTTTTGCCCACCTCTCCTACACGTTTCATCCGACTGAGTTAAGACTTGGCCTGGACCATGTCAAGACCTGAGCCAACGACAGGGGGAAAAATTTTGACTTTTCGAAATACTATATGATGAGGGCGGGGCATCAAAATTTGTGTTTCGCAATGAAAAAGGATATGCTTGATAACTCCCCGGTACATGCTCCAAAAAATCCCAAACTTGACATGTATGTTTATCGTCAAGGCCTGAAGTTATCTCTATGACAACATTCAGTTATATATGCAGCGCCACCTAGCCCTTGAGGCATGAAAAAAAAATACCCCACATACGGTATTTTGTACAAAAAATGTACACTCATTCTAAGTGTGATAACGAAGTCATTTATGAATATTCTTTTAGTTTCCACCACTCAAAATGTTCACTGGCATCAGACTTATCCAAACATATATATATTTTTATTTATTTTTGATAGCCTCTATGGACATTAAAAGCAATATCGTGAATGAAGGATATGCTTAATAACTCCACGGTACATGCTCCAAAAAAAATCCCACACTTGACATGTATGCTTATAATCAAGGCCTGAAGGTATCTCTATGACAACATTCAGTTATAAATACAGCGCCACCTAGCCCTTGAGGCTTATATAAAAAAAATAAATAAATACCCCACATACGGTATTTTGTACAAAAAATGTACACTCATTCTAAGTGTGATAACTAAGTCATTTATGAATATTCTTTTAGTTTCCACCACTCAAATTGTTCACTGGCTTCACACCGATCCAAACGTATGTACGTTTCCATTTTGTTTTATTCATTTTTGATTGCCCCTTTGGACAATAAAAGTAACATTGTGCAATGAGTACAACGAGCGATGATGTGTATATACACTTTTACAAAAAAATACCAATCAGGGCAACTCATTGCCTAAAAATAAAAAAGGACGCTGATTTTTGCAGGTCTTAACAATCACCAAAATCCGTTGAGCTTGACAGACACTGGCAAAAAAAAATATTCTACATGTAAACGTTTATTATGCCATTTTCAAAGAAATTTTGCTTCCAATATGCCAGTACCCCAACGTGCCAGTACTCCAACGTGCAAGTACCCCAACGTGCAAGGACCCCAACGTGGCCCGGGCTGCGAGGGCCCTTTATAGCTGCTTGCAGCTCTAGTTATTATTATTAGGGCCCGAGCAGCGACCGCTGCGAGGTCCCTATTGTTCCTGAAGGAATTCTTATTATTATTCTTCATCTTCTTCTTTTTCTTTGTTATTATTCTTTTCCGCAAACAACCACATTTTTGAGGCACTAAACATGAACGAAAACTCACCAAACTTTACACGCAGATCGGGCCTGGCGAAAAATTTGATATTTTAAAGTCGCCATACATGATAACAGAAAAATGGCTCTGTAGCGCCACCTACATAGGTTTAACGGATCCCTGTCCCGCTACGATTGTCCTATGGCTACGAAAATTGTGTGGCACCTGTAGCACATCCAGATGAACAAAAACCTCTTTGATATGTGTACCCTAAAATAGACAGGAAGTGAGGTATGAGTATTTGAATGTCCAATTTTTGCCAATTTTTGCACATTTACAGGGGTCATACTTTTGCCCGCTTCTCCTACACGGTTAACCCGATTGACTTCAAACTTGGGATGTACCATCTCAACACCTGGGACAACATCATTGTGAAAAATGAAAAGTTTTTGATATACTATATGACGGCGGCGGCGCATCAAATTTAGAGTTTAAAAATTCTTACTTCACGAAGCATTGCCGGTTGTACGTTTAATCTAGAGCTACGAAAATTGGTACACATATGTAACAGGCTATGACCTACAAAAAACTCTTTTTGAACCATATGCTAAACCTAACAGGAAGTCCACCATTTTGATTTATTTTGGAACGTGTTGCCATTTTTTTGGCCATTTCATTGGGGTCTTATTTTAACGAACTCCTCCTACAGTGTTTATCCGATCATCTTCAAACTTGGTGTGATTCATCTTAAGATGTTGAAGATGAAAAGTTATTGAAAGCTTTGTATTTCGTCGCACGCTGTTGTCATGGCATGCACTGTTTTTAAAGGAAAAAAAATATCCTTAAAGAAGCATTCCCATTTGTACGAAGCAGCTAGAGCTACGAAAATTTGTAGACATATGTAACAGCCCAAGTTGTACAAAAAAGTCTCTTGGTGCCCTGTGCTAAACCCAACAGGAAGTCCCCCAGGGGCCGGGCATCACATTTTGAGCTAAAAAAACTCCTCTTTAACAAAGCATACCCGGCTGTACGTTTCACATAGAGTTACCAACATTTGTAGAGGTATATAACAGCCCTCGAGGTACAAAAAACTCTTTTTGAACCATATGCTAAACCTAACAGGACGACCGCCATTTTGATTTACTTTGGAATGTGTTGCCATTTTTTTTGGCCATTTCATAGGGGTCATATTTTAACAAACTCCTCCTACAGAGTTTATCCGATCATCTTCAAACTTGGTGTGATTCATCTTAAGATGTTGAAAATGAAAAGTTATTGAAAGTTTTTTATTTCGTCACACGCTGTTGTCGTGGCATGCACTTGAAAAGGAAAAAAATCCTTCTTAATGAAGCATTCCCAGTTGTACGAAGCAGCTAGAGCGACGAAAAATTGTAGACATATGTAACAGCCCAGGATGTACAAAAAAGTCTCTTGGTGCCATGTGCTAAACCCAACAGGAAGTCCCCCAGGGGCCGGGCATCACATTTTGAGCTAAAAAACTTCTCTTTAACGAAGCATTCCCGGTTGTACGTTTCACCTAGCGCTATGATAATTTGCAGGCATACATAAGAGCCCATGATGTACAATAAAGTCTCTTGGAACCATGTGCTAAACCAAACAGGAAGTCTGCCATTTTGATTTATGATGGGATTTGTTGCCATTTTTGTGGCCTTTTTCAGGGGTCATATTTTAACGAACCCCTCCTACAAAATTTATCCGACTGTCTTCAAACTTGGTGTGTTTCATCTTAAGATTTTTAAGATGCAAAGTAATCGAAAGTTTTTTATTTTGTAACACGCTGTTGCCATAGCAATGCATTGTTTGTCAAGTGCTGCTTTTTTTTTTTTATACACATGAAAACTCATGAAACTTTGCAAACACATCAGACTTGTCATGAACATGAATTTTCAGAGATTTATTGTGCAATTTGCAATAAATAGCGCCCTCTAGACATTTTTATGAAGCATTTCCGATTGTATGATTATGCTAGATCTACAAAAAAGTATTATGTAGCCATTTGCCAAACCAAAGAGGAAGTCCGCTATTTTGATTTTATTTTGGGAATTATACATAATTTTTGGCCTTTTTCATTAAACTTTGCACAGACAAGGCATGGAAAAAACTAACATTTTAAATGGTCCTTGTTCCATGTAACAGTACCCCAACGTGCCAGTACCCTGACGTGCAAGTAACCCAACGTTGTGCTCAATAGCGCCCTCTATGCATTTTTATGGAGCATTTCCAATTGTATGATTCAAGCGATACACAACTAAAGATGACTTGACCTAGATTTGTGAAAACTGGGAGGCATACCTATTAGCTTAAGACCTACAAAAAGTATTCTGTAGCCGTATGCCAAACCTAAAAGGAAGTCCGCCATTTTGAATTTATTTTGGGAATTGCGCACCATATTTTGCGTTTTGATTAAACTTTGCACACACAAGGCTTGTCAAAAACATTTTAGATGGTCCTTGTCCTATTTGACAGTACCCCAACGTGCCAGTACCCCGACGTGCAAGTACCCCAACGTGGCCCGGGTTGCGAGGGCACTTTATAGCTGCTCGCAGCTCTAGTTATTATTATTAGGGCCCGAGCAGCGACCGCTGCGAGGTCCCTATTGTTCCTGAAGGAATTCTTATTATTATTATTCTTATTAGGGCCCGAGCAGCGACCGCTGCGAGGTCCCTATTGTTCCTGAAGGAATTCTTCTTATTATTAGGGCCCGAGCAGCGGCGGCGGCGGTGCCGCTGCGAGGCCCTATTGTTTTTGTAGGAATTCTTCTTATTATTATTATTCTTATTCTTATTATTCTTCTCCGCA
This sequence comes from Festucalex cinctus, assembly GCF_051991245.1. Lineage (NCBI taxonomy): Eukaryota > Metazoa > Chordata > Actinopteri > Syngnathiformes > Syngnathidae > Festucalex > Festucalex cinctus. The sequence continues at coordinate 27,294,669 of NC_135419.1, read as the reverse complement.
AACAATCGCATTTTTGAGACACTAAACGTGACCGAAAACTCACCAAACTTTACACGCACATCAGGCCTGGCGAAAAATTTGATATTTTAAAGTCGCCATACATGATAACAGAAAAATGGCTCCTTAGCGCCCCCTACATAGGTTAAACGGATCCCTGTCCCGCTACGATTGTCCGACGGCTATGAAAATTGTGTGGCACCTGTAGCACATCCCAATGAACAAAAACCTCTTTGAAGTGTGTACCCTAAAATAGACAGAAAGTGAGGTATGAGTATTTAAATGTCCAATTTTTGCCAATTTTTGCACATTTACAGGGGTCATACTTTTGCCCGCTTCTCCTACACGGTTAACCCGATTGACTTCAAACTTGGGATGTACCATCTCAACACCTGGGACAACATCATTGTGAAAAATGAAAAGTTTTTGATATACTATATGACGGCGGCGTCGCATCAAATTTAGAGTTTAAAAATTCTTACTTCACGAGGCATTGCCGGTTGTAGGTTTAATCTAGAGCTACGAAAATTGGTACACATATGTAACAGACTATGACCTACAAAAAACTCTTTTTGAACCATATGCTAAACCTAACAGGAAGTCCACCATTTTGATTTATTTTGGAACGTGTTGCCATTTTTTTGGCCATTTCATTGGGGCCTTATTTTAACGAACTCCTCCTACAGTGTTTATCCGATCATCTTCAAACTTGGTGTGATTCATCTTAAGATGTTGAAGATGAAAAGTTATTGAAAGCTTTGTATTTCGTCGCACGCTGTTGTCATGGCATGCACTGTTTGCAAAGGAAAAAAAATATCCTTAAAGAAGCATTGCCAGTTGTACGAAGCAGCTAGAGCTACGAAAATTTGTAGACATATGTAACAGCCCAAGATGTACAAAAAAGTCTCTTGGTGCCCTGTGCTAAACCCAACAGGAAGTCCCCCAGGGGCCGGGCATCACATTTTGAGCTAAAAAAACTCCTCTTTAACAAAGCATACCCGGCTGTACGTTTCACCTAGAGTTACCAAAATTTGTAGAGGTATACAACAGCCCTCGAGGTACAAAAAACTCTTTTTGAACCATATGCTAAACCTAACAGGACGTCCGCCATTTTGATTTACTTTGGAATGTGTTGCCATTTTTTTTGGCCATTTCATAGGGGTCATATTTTAACAAACTCCTCCTACAGAGTTTATCCGATCATCTTCAAACTTGGTGTGATTCATCTTAAGATGTTGAAAATGAAAAGTTATTGAAAGTTTTTTATTTCGTCACACGCTGTTGTCGTGGCATGCACTTTTTGCAAAGGAAAAAAATCCTTCTTAATGAAGCATTCCCAGTTGTACGAAGCAGCTAGAGCGACGAAAAATTGTAGACATATGTAACAGCCCAGGATGTACAAAAATGTCTCTTGGTGCCATGTGCTAAACGCAACAGGAAGTCCCCCAGGGGCCGGGCATCACATTTTGAGCTAAAAAAACTCCTCTTTAACGAAGCATTCCCGGTTGTACGTTTCACCTAGCGCTATGATAATTTGCAGGCATACATAAGAGCCCACGATGTACAAAAAAGTCTCTTGGAACCATGTGCTAAACCAAACAGGAAGTCCGGCATTTTGATTTAGGCCTTTTTTAGGGGTCACATTTTAACGAACTCCTACGAAATGTATCCGACTGTCTTCCAACTTGGTGTGTTTCATCTTAAGATGTTTAAGATGCAAAGTTATCGAAAGTTTTTTTTATTTTGTCGCAAGCCGTTGCCATAGCGATGCATTATTTGCCAAGTAAAATGCTGCTTTTTTTTTTTTTTTGTCTAAATGAGCGAAAACTCATGGAACTTTACACACACATCAGACTTGTCATAAACATGAATATTTTAGAGATTTCTTGTGCAATTTGCAATAAATGGCTCAATAGCGCCTTATAGATATTTTTATGAAGCTTTTGGAAATGTATGATTCAGCTAGATTTGTAAAAATTGGGATACCTATCAGCCTAAGACTGACAAAAAAGTTTCTAAAGCCATATGCTAAACCAAACAGGAAGTCTGCCATTTTGATTTACTTTGCTATTTGTAGCCATTTTTTGGGGCCTTTTATAGGCCTCATATTTTCTACAAAACTTATCAGATCGTCTTCATTCTTTGGCGTGTTTCATCTGAAGATATTTAAGATGAAAAGTTATTGAAATTGTTTGTCACGCCTTTGCTCTAGCGATGCATTGTTTGCAAAGAAAAATACTTTTTTTTTTGAAAGTCTAAATATGAGCGAAAACTCAAAACTTTGCACACAGATCAGACCTCTCAAGAACATGAATATTTTAGAGATGTGTTGTGCAATTTGTAATAAATGGCTCAATAGCGCCCTCTAGACATTTTTATGAAGTATTTCCGATTATATGATTCAGCTAGATGTGTGAATATTTGGAGGCACACCTATCAGTCTAATACCTACAAAAATTATTCTATAGCCATGTGCCAAACCATTGTGATTTTATTTTGTTAATTGTGCATCATTTTTGGCCTTTCCATGAAACTTTGCAAGCACAAAGCATGGCAAAAACATTTACAATTTAGACGGTTTCCTATGAAACAGTACCCCAACATGCCAGTACCCCGACGTGCAAGTACCCCAACGTGGCCCAGGTTGCGAGGGCCCTTTATAGCTGCTCGCAGCTCTAGTTAGGGCCCGAGCAGCGGCGGCGGCGGTGCCGCTGCGAGGCCCTATTGTTTTTGTAGGAATTCTTCTTATTATTCTTCTTTTTCTTCTCCGCAAACAATCGCATTTTTGAGACACTAAACGTGAACGAAAACTCACCAAACTTTACACGCACATCAGGCCTGGCGAAAAATTTGATATTTTAAAGTCGCCATACATGATAACAGAAAAATGGCTCCTTAGCGCCCCCTACATAGGTTAAACGGATCCCTGTCCCGCTACGATTGTCCGACGGCTATGAAAATTGTGTGGCACCTGTAGCACATCCCAATGAACAAAAACCTCTTTGAAGTGTGTACCCTAAAATAGACAGAAAGTGCGGTATGAGTATTTAAATGTCCAATTTTTGCCAATTTTTGCACATTTACAGGGGTCATGCTTTTGCCCGCTTCTCCGACACGGTTAACCCGATTGACTTCAAACTTGGGATGTACCATCTCAACACCTGGGACAACATCATTGTGAAAAATGAAAAGTTTTTGATATACTATATGATGGCGGCGGCGCATCAAATTTAGAGTTTAAAAATTCTTACTTCACGAGGCATTGCCGGTTGTACGTTTAATCTAGAGCTACGAAAATTGGTACACATATGTAACAGACTATGACCTACAAAAAACTCTTTTTGAACCATATGCTAAACCTAACAGGAAGTCCACCATTTTGATTTATTTTGGAACGTGTTGCCATTTTTTTGGCCATTTCATTGGGGTCTTATTTGAACGAACTCCTCCTACAGTGTTTATCCGATCATCTTCAAACTTGGTGTGATTCATCTTAAGATGTTGAAGATGAAAAGTTATTGAAAGCTTTGTATTTCGTCGCACGCTGTTGTCATGGCATGCACTGTTTGCAAAGGAAAAAAAATATACTTAAAGAAGCATTGCCAGTTGTACGAAGCAGCTAGAGCTACGAAAATTTGTAGACATATGTAACAGCCCAAGATGTACAAAAAAGTCTCTTGGTGCCCTGTGCTAAACCCAACAGGAAGTCCCCCAGGGGCCGGGCATCACATTTTGAGCTAAAAAAAACTCCTCTTTAACAAAGCATACCCGGCTGTACGTTTCACCTAGAGTTACCAAAATTTGTAGAGGTATATAACAGCCCTCGAGGTACAAAAAACTCTTTTTGAACCATATGCTAAACCTAACAGGAAGTCCGCCATTTTGATTTACTTTGGAATGTGTTGCCATTTTTTTTGGCCATTTCATAGGGGTCATATTTTAACAAACTCCTCCTACAGAGTTTATCCGATCATCTTCAAACTTGGTGTGATTCATCTTAAGATGTTGAAAATGAAAAGTTATTGAAAGTTTTTTATTTCGTCACACGCTGTTATCGTGGCATGCACTTTTTGCAAAGGAAAAAAATCCTTCTTAATGAAGAATTCCCAGTTGTAGGAAGCAGCTAGAGCGACGAAAAATTGTAGACATATGTAACAGCCCAGGATGTACAAAAATGTCTCTTGGTGCCATGTGCTAAACGCAACAGGAAGTCCCCCAGGGGCCGGGCATCACATTTTGAGCTAAAAAACTCCTCTTTAACAAAGCATACCCGGCTGTACGTTTCACATAGAGTTACCAAAATTTGTAGAGGTATATAACAGCCCTCGAGGTACAAAAAACTCTTTTTGAACCATATGCTAAACCTAACAGGACGTCCTCCATTTTGATTTACTTTGGAATGTGTTGCCATTTTTTTTGGCCATTTCATAGGGGTCATATTTTAACAAACTCCTCCTACAGAGTTTATCAGATCATCTTCAAACTTCTTCAAACCTCTTTAACGAAGCATTCCCGGTTGTACGTTTCACCTAGCGCTATGATAATTTGCAGGCATACATAAGAGCCCACGATGTACAAAAAAGTCTCTTGGAACCATGTGCTAAACCAAACAGGAAGTCCGCCATTTTGATTTATGATGGGATTTGTTGCCATTTTTTGTGGCCTTTTTCAGGGGTCATATTTTAACGAACCCCTCCTACAAAATTTATCCGACTGTCTTCAAACTTGGTATGTTTCATCTTAAGATGTTTAAGATGCAAAGTAATCGAAAGTTTTTTATTTTGTCACACGCTGTTGCCATAGCAATGCATGGGAATTGCACACCATATTTTGCGTTTTGATTAAACAGACAAAGCATTCCCGGTTGTACGTTTCACCTAAAGCTATGATAATTTGCAGGCAAACATAAGAGCTCAGGATGTACAAAAAAGTCTCTTGGAGCCATATGCTAAACCAATCAGGAAGTCCACCATTTTGATTTACGTTGGGATTTGTAGCCATTTTTTGTGGCCTTTTTTAGGGGTCATATTTTCACGAACTCCTCCTACAAAATTTATCCGACTGTCTTTATTAAACTTGGTGTGCTTCATCTTAAGATGTTTAAGATGCAAAGTTATCGAAAGTTATTTATTTTGTCGCACGCCGTTGTCATGGCGATGCATTGTTTACCAAGTAAAATGCTACTTTTTTTTTTTGGTCTAAACATGTGCAAAAACTCATGAAACTTTACACACACATCAGGCTTGTCATCAGCATGAATATTTTAGAGATTTCTTATTCAATTTGCAATAAATGGTTCAATAGCGCCCTCTAGACATTTTTATGAAGCTTTTGCAAATGTTTTGTGTTTTATGATTCAGCTAGATTTGTAAAAATTGGGATACCTATCAGCCTAAGACTTACAAAAAGGTTTCTAAAGCCATATGCTGAATCAAAAAGGAAGTCTGCCATTTTGATTTACTTTGGTATTTGTAGCCATTTTTTGGGGCCTTTTATAGGGGTCATATTTTCAACAGAACTTATCAGATCGTCTTCATTCTTTGGCGTGTTTCATCTTAAGATATTTAAGATGAAAAGTTATTGAATTTTTTTATTTTGTCACACGCCTTTGCTGTAGCCATGCATTGTTTGTGAAGAAAAATGCTTTTTTGAGAGTCTAAATATGGGTGAAAACTCACAAAACTTTGCACACACACCAGACCTGTCTGGAACATGAATATTTAATTTAGAGATTTGTTGTGCAATTTGTAATCAGTGTTGCCGGTAACGCGTTACTTAGTAACGCGTTACTCAAAAAAGTTGCTTTCTAAAGTAACTAATAGTCTAACGCGTTACTTTATTCTACAAAGTAGTCTGATTAAAGTTACTGTCCAGAGAATCAATGCGTTACTCCACATTTTCATGAAGAAGGCAAACTATCTCACTGTTGTAACAGTCACAAACAACTACTGCTAACTACGAAGATGAGGCAGAAGTCATTGATCACCACACTGAATTCAGCCATGGTCTGGTCATGAATGGTTTGCACATTCAAAACAAAAGTGATGATACTTTTACTACTAGTTTTATTAACCAACAGGCACACAACACAACAAAAAAAGTGTGCATTATGGACCATAAAAGTGGTAAAAAAAAATAATTTATTTCCATCCTCAACTGGTCCGTGAAGCATTATGGGATGAGGTCGTCTCCGCCCTCTCGCCAGGGGGAGTGACGTCAGACAAGTTACATTTTCAGTAGGGGTGGAACAAAAAAACGATTCGACCGAACCATCGTTCGTCAAGGGGAGCTAAACGACCGTATCGGTTGCGAGTGAGGCTTTATGGTTTTCATAACAATAGCAAGAGTTCTGCGCCGTGCTCTACTTGTTTTGTTTACATTTCAGTAGCATCACCATTCAAGCTACTTCCGTGTTTCCGTGCTCGCGACACGGCGCGCGCGCGCGCAACGAGTGACAACATACAAATGTAGACAGTTAGCAGAAGCCGGTGCCGTACATCTCGGTATTTCCCATGGCTATCGAGTCCTCTCGGTGCACTTGTATGTCCCGGGCCGGCGTTGGTACTGCGCGCAAGCCAAAAAGAATAACTCCCGTGACGATCCAATGCATGGATTCAAACGACACAGGTATGTCCCACAGCCAACACACCAGCTATAAAAGCACACTGCAAGTATCTCATTTCTCAGTTTGTGGCTCCCTGTCAATGTCTACAACTAGCATGAGCAGCAGATAGGAGAACTGAGACGTGCCCGCGATTACGACAGCCCAAAAAACAAAATATAAACAGTAGTGATTCTGTGGTCATCATCGTGTCTCAGATTAAAAAAACAAAAAAAGATGTCATACATTAACCAAAAATGAAAGTGATGACAAAAGAAAAAACAATTGTTAAATACAAAAATTGTTGATTAAAAAGGGAAATGAACTTTTGGAAATATTTTTGCATATATTAAGTGGTTAAAATGTGTTTGATAGATTTATTGTTCCATAAGGTGGCTTCATATTTCTTTTGGCTGGACGGTAGGTTTATTTCATGTCTTAAATTTATGTTTCTGAAATACTTCACAATGTGCAAATATTCTGTTTAATTGTGTTGGTGTCTGTCTAAAGGTTAAATATTTATATTTAACATTAAATTATCAACCTTTTGTTTTCCTGATCCTTATTTTGAAGAGAAAAAACAAACAAACCAAAAAACAATTATAACTGTCAATAACTACTAATAAATATTTAAACTGATACATGTGTACACACTGGAATAGCGGAACAAACAAACAATAGAGGAATTTAGGGGATTTTCATTTTCAACCTGGATAGATTTTTATTTTTTGTTTTATAAAAAGTATTTACGTTACAAGAAGTCAAGAGAGACTGCCTATTTTGTTTTTCATAAAAAAAACCCCTTTATTTTCATGTTAAAAATGCACTTTCAATAAAGTATTTGGAACTCCGTTTCTACTGCATTATTTTTATGTTGAGATGGTGTTATCGGCAGCTGCTGAAAGTAACTAAAAAAGTAACTTTTAATCTAACTTAGTTACTTTTAAAATCAAGTAATCAGTAACGCAATTTAGTTACTTTTAAAACCAAGTAATCAGTAAAGTAACTAAGTTACTTTTTCAAGGTAACTGTGGCAACACTGTTTGTAATAAATGGCTCAATAGCGCCCTCTAGACATTTTTATGAAGTCTTTCCGATTATATGATTCAGCTAGATGTGTGAATATTGGCAGGCATGCCGAATATATTCAAAAAGTATTCTATATAGCCATGTGCCAATCCATTTTGATTTTATTTTGTTAATTGTGCATCGTTTTTGGCCTTTCCATGAAACTTAAAAAACACAAAGCATGGCAAAAACGTTTACAATTTAGATGGTTTCCTATTTGACAGTACCCCAACATGCCAGTACCCCGACGTGCAAATACCCCAACGTGGCCCGGGTTGCGAGGGCCCTTTATAGCTGCTCGCAGCTCTAGTTATTATTCTTTTTCTTCTCCGCAAACAATCGCATTTTTGAGACACTAAACGTGAACAAAAACTCACCAAACTTTACACGCACATCAGGCCTGGCGAAAAATTTGATATTTTAAAGTCGCCATACATGATAACAGAAAAATGGCTCCTTAGCGCCACCTACATAGGTTAAACGGATCCCTGTCCCGCTACGATTGTCCGACGGCTATGAAAATTGTGTGGCACCTGTAGCACATCCCAATGAACAAAAACCTCTTTGAAGTGTGTACCCTAAAATAGACAGAAAGTGAGGTATGAGTATTTAAATGTCCAATTTTTGCCAATTTTTGCACATTTACAGGGGTCATACTTTTGCCCGCTTCTCCTACACGGTTAACCCGATTGACTTCAAACTTGGGATGTACCATCTCAACACCTGGGACAACATCATTGTGAAAAATGAAAAGTTTTTGATATACTATATGACGGCGGCGGCGCATCAAATTTAGAGTTTAAAAATTCTTACTTCACGAAGCATTGCCGGTTGTACGTTTAATCTAGAGCTACGAAAATTGGTACACATATGTAACAGGCTATGACCTACAAAAAACTCTTTTTGAACCATATGCTAAACCTAACAGGAAGTCCACCATTTTGATTTATTTTGGAACGTGTTGCCATTTTTTTGGCCATTTCATTGGGGTCTTATTTTAACGAACTCCTCCTACAGTGTTTATCCGATCATCTTCAAACTTGGTGTGATTCATCTTAAGATGTTGAAGATGAAAAGTTATTGAAAGGAAAAAATATATCCTTAAAGAAGCATTCCCATTTGTACGAAGCAGCTAGAGCTACGAAAATTTGTAGACATATGTAACAGCCCAAGATGTACAAAAAAGTCTCTTGGTGCCCTGTGCTAAACCCAACAGGAAGTCCCCCAGGGGCCGGGCATCACATTTTGAGCTAAAAAACTCCTCTTTAACAAAGCATACCCGGCTGTACGTTTCACATAGAGTTACCAAAATTTGTAGAGGTATATAACAGACCTCGAGGTACAAAAAACTCTTTTTGAACCATATGCTAAACCTAACAGGACGTCCGCCATTTTGATTTACTTTGGAATGTGTTGCCATTTTTTTTGGCCATTTCATAGGGGTCATATTTTAACAAACTCCTCCTACAGAGTTTATCCGATCATCTTCAAACTTGGTGTGATTCATCTTAAGATGTTGAAAATGAAAAGTTATTGAAAGTTTTTTATTTCGTCACACGCTGTTATCGTGGCATGCACTTTTTGCAAAGGAAAAAAATCCTTCTTAATGAAGAATTCCCAGTTGTAGGAAGCAGCTAGAGCGACGAAAAATTGTAGACATATGTAACAGCCCAGGATGTACAAAAATGTCTCTTGGTGCCATGTGCTAAACGCAACAGGAAGTCCCCCAGGGGCCGGGCATCACATTTTGAGCTAAAAAACTCCTCTTTAACAAAGCATACCCGGCTGTACGTTTCACATAGAGTTACCAAAATTTGTAGAGGTATATAACAGCCCTCGAGGTACAAAAAACTCTTTTTGAACCATATGCTAAACCTAACAGGACGTCCTCCATTTTGATTTACTTTGGAATGTGTTGCCATTTTTTTTGGCCATTTCATAGGGGTCATATTTTAACAAACTCCTCCTACAGAGTTTATCAGATCATCTTCAAACTTCTTCAAACCTCTTTAACGAAGCATTCCCGGTTGTACGTTTCACCTAGCGCTATGATAATTTGCAGGCATACATAAGAGCCCACGATGTACAAAAAAGTCTCTTGGAACCATGTGCTAAACCAAACAGGAAGTCCGCCATTTTGATTTATGATGGGATTTGTTGCCATTTTTTGTGGCCTTTTTCAGGGGTCATATTTTAACGAACCCCTCCTACAAAATTTATCCGACTGTCTTCAAACTTGGTATGTTTCATCTTAAGATGTTTAAGATGCAAAGTAATCGAAAGTTTTTTATTTTGTCACACGCTGTTGCCATAGCAATGCATGGGAATTGCACACCATATTTTGCGTTTTGATTAAACAGACAAAGCATTCCCGGTTGTACGTTTCACCTAAAGCTATGATAATTTGCAGGCAAACATAAGAGCTCAGGATGTACAAAAAAGTCTCTTGGAGCCATATGCTAAACCAATCAGGAAGTCCACCATTTTGATTTACGTTGGGATTTGTAGCCATTTTTTGTGGCCTTTTTTAGGGGTCATATTTTCACGAACTCCTCCTACAAAATTTATCCGACTGTCTTTATTAAACTTGGTGTGCTTCATCTTAAGATGTTTAAGATGCAAAGTTATCGAAAGTTATTTATTTTGTCGCACGCCGTTGTCATGGCGATGCATTGTTTACCAAGTAAAATGCTACTTTTTTTTTTTGGTCTAAACATGTGCAAAAACTCATGAAACTTTACACACACATCAGGCTTGTCATCAGCATGAATATTTTAGAGATTTCTTATTCAATTTGCAATAAATGGTTCAATAGCGCCCTCTAGACATTTTTATGAAGCTTTTGCAAATGTTTTGTGTTTTATGATTCAGCTAGATTTGTAAAAATTGGGATACCTATCAGCCTAAGACTTACAAAAAGGTTTCTAAAGCCATATGCTGAATCAAAAAGGAAGTCTGCCATTTTGATTTACTTTGGTATTTGTAGCCATTTTTTGGGGCCTTTTATAGGGGTCATATTTTCAACAGAACTTATCAGATCGTCTTCATTCTTTGGCGTGTTTCATCTTAAGATATTTAAGATGAAAAGTTATTGAATTTTTTTATTTTGTCACACGCCTTTGCTGTAGCCATGCATTGTTTGTGAAGAAAAATGCTTTTTTGAGAGTCTAAATATGGGTGAAAACTCACAAAACTTTGCACACACACCAGACCTGTCTGGAACATGAATATTTAATTTAGAGATTTGTTGTGCAATTTGTAATCAGTGTTGCCGGTAACGCGTTACTTAGTAACGCGTTACTCAAAAAAGTTGCTTTCTAAAGTAACTAATAGTCTAACGCGTTACTTTATTCTACAAAGTAGTCTGATTAAAGTTACTGTCCAGAGAATCAATGCGTTACTCCACATTTTCATGAAGAAGGCAAACTATCTCACTGTTGTAACAGTCACAAACAACTACTGCTAACTACGAAGATGAGGCAGAAGTCATTGATCACCACACTGAATTCAGCCATGGTCTGGTCATGAATGGTTTGCACATTCAAAACAAAAGTGATGATACTTTTACTACTAGTTTTATTAACCAACAGGCACACAACACAACAAAAAAAGTGTGCATTATGGACCATAAAAGTGGTAAAAAAAAATAATTTATTTCCATCCTCAACTGGTCCGTGAAGCATTATGGGATGAGGTCGTCTCCGCCCTCTCGCCAGGGGGAGTGACGTCAGACAAGTTACATTTTCAGTAGGGGTGGAACAAAAAAACGATTCGACCGAACCATCGTTCGTCAAGGGGAGCTAAACGACCGTATCGGTTGCGAGTGAGGCTTTATGGTTTTCATAACAATAGCAAGAGTTCTGCGCCGTGCTCTACTTGTTTTGTTTACATTTCAGTAGCATCACCATTCAAGCTACTTCCGTGTTTCCGTGCTCGCGACACGGCGCGCGCGCGCGCGCAACGAGTGACAACATACAAATGTAGACAGTTAGCAGAAGCCGGTGCCGTACATCTCGGTATTTCCCATGGCTATCGAGTCCTCTCGGTGCACTTGTATGTCCCGGGCCGGCGTTGGTACTGCGCGCAAGCCAAAAAGAATAACTCCCGTGACGATCCAATGCATGGATTCAAACGACACAGGTATGTCCCACAGCCAACACACCAGCTATAAAAGCACACTGCAAGTATCTCATTTCTCAGTTTGTGGCTCCCTGTCAATGTCTACAACTAGCATGAGCAGCAGATAGGAGAACTGAGACGTGCCCGCGATTACGACAGCCCAAAAAACAAAATATAAACAGTAGTGATTCTGTGGTCATCATCGTGTCTCAGATTAAAAAAACAAAAAAAGATGTCATACATTAACCAAAAATGAAAGTGATGACAAAAGAAAAAACAATTGTTAAATACAAAAATTGTTGATTAAAAAGGGAAATGAACTTTTGGAAATATTTTTGCATATATTAAGTGGTTAAAATGTGTTTGATAGATTTATTGTTCCATAAGGTGGCTTCATATTTCTTTTGGCTGGACGGTAGGTTTATTTCATGTCTTAAATTTATGTTTCTGAAATACTTCACAATGTGCAAATATTCTGTTTAATTGTGTTGGTGTCTGTCTAAAGGTTAAATATTTATATTTAACATTAAATTATCAACCTTTTGTTTTCCTGATCCTTATTTTGAAGAGAAAAAACAAACAAACCAAAAAACAATTATAACTGTCAATAACTACTAATAAATATTTAAACTGATACATGTGTACACACTGGAATAGCGGAACAAACAAACAATAGAGGAATTTAGGGGATTTTCATTTTCAACCTGGATAGATTTTTATTTTTTGTTTTATAAAAAGTATTTACGTTACAAGAAGTCAAGAGAGACTGCCTATTTTGTTTTTCATAAAAAAAAACCTTTATTTTCATGTTAAAAATGCACTTTCAATAAAGTATTTGGAACTCCGTTTCTACTGCATTATTTTTATGTTGAGATGGTGTTATCGGCAGCTGCTGAAAGTAACTAAAAAAGTAACTTTTAATCTAACTTAGTTACTTTTAAAATCAAGTAATCAGTAACGCAATTTAGTTACTTTTAAAACCAAGTAATCAGTAAAGTAACTAAGTTACTTTTTCAAGGTAACTGTGGCAACACTGTTTGTAATAAATGGCTCAATAGCGCCCTCTAGACATTTTTATGAAGTCTTTCCGATTATATGATTCAGCTAGATGTGTGAATATTGGCAGGCATGCCGAATATATTCAAAAAGTATTCTATATAGCCATGTGCCAATCCATTTTGATTTTATTTTGTTAATTGTGCATCGTTTTTGGCCTTTCCATGAAACTTAAAAAACACAAAGCATGGCAAAAACGTTTACAATTTAGATGGTTTCCTATTTGACAGTACCCCAACATGCCAGTACCCCGACGTGCAAATACCCCAACGTGGCCCGGGTTGCGAGGGCCCTTTATAGCTGCTCGCAGCTCTAGTTAGGGCCCGAGCAGCGACCGCTGCGAGGTCCCTATTGTTCCTGAAGGAATTCTTATTATTATTCTTCTTCTTCTTTTTCTTTGTTATTATTCTTTTCCGCAAACAACCACATTTTTGAGGCACTAAACATGAACGAAAACTCACCAAACTTTACACGGAGATCGGGCCTGGCGAAAAATTTGATATTTTAAAGTCGCCATACGTGATAACAGAAAAATGGCTCTGTAGCGCCACCTACATAGGTTTAACGGATCCCTGTCCCGCTACGATTGTCCTATGGCTACGAAAATTGTGTGGCACCTGTAGCACATCCAGATGAACAAAAACCTCTTTGATATGTGTACCCTAAAATAGACAGGAAGTGAGGTATGAGTATTTGAATGTCCAATTTTGGCCCATTTTTGCACATTTACAGGGGTCATACTTTTGCCCGCTTCTCCTACACGGTTAACCCGATTGACTTCAAACTTGGGCTGTACCATCTCAACACCTGGGACAACATCATGGTAAAAAATCTAAAGTTTTTGACATACTATATGACGGTGGCGGGGCATCAAATTTACAGTTTCAAAATTCTTACTTAACAAAGCATTGCCGTGGTACGTTTAATTGAGAGCCACGAAAATTGGTACACATATGTAACAGACTATGATCTACAAAAAACTCTTTTTGAACCATATGCTAAACCTAACAGGAAATCCGCCAGAGGCGAGGCATCAAATTTTGTGTTTCAAAATTCTTATTTAATGAAGCATTCCCGGCTGTACATTTCACCTAGAGTTACCAACATTTGAAGACATATGTAACAGCCCTCAAGGTACAAAAAACTCTTTTTGAACCATATGCTAAACCGAACAGGAAGTCCGCCATTTTGATTTACTTTGGAACGTGTTGCCATTTTTTGGGCCATTTCATAGGGGTCTTATTTTAACGAACTCCTCCTACAGAGTTTATCCGATCATCTCCAAACTTGGTGTGATTCATCTTAAAATGTTGAAGATGAAAAGTTATTGAAAGCTTTTTATTTCGTCGCACGCTGTTGCCGTGGCATGCACAGTTTGCCAAGGAAAAAATTCCCTCTTAATGAAGCATTCACAGTTGTACGAAGCAGCGAGAGCTACGAAAATTTTGAGACAAATTTAACAGCCCACAATGTACAAAAAAGTCTCTTGGTGCCATGTGCTAAACCCAACAGGAAGTCCCGTAAGGGCCGGTCATCACATTTTGAGGTAAAAAACTCCTCTTTAACGAAGCATTCCCGGTTGTACGTTTCACCTAGCGCTATGATAATTTAGAGGCGATGTACAAAATAGTCTCTTGGAACCATCTTCCAAAACAAACAGGAAGTCCGCCATTTTGATTTACGTTGGGATTTGTAGCCATTTTTTGTGGCCTTTTTTAGGGGTCATATTTTAACGAACTCCTCCTACAAAATTTATCCGACTGTCTTCAAACTTGGTGTGCTTCATCTTAAGATGTTTAAGATACAAAGTTATCGAAAGTTATTTATTTTGTCCCACGCCGTTTCATGGCGATGCATTGTTTGCCAAGTAAAATGCTGCTTTTTTTTTTTTTTGGTCTAAACATGTGCAAAAACTCATGAAACTTTACACACACATCAGGCTTGTCATAAGCATAAGCATAGGGATTTCTTATTAAATTTGCAATAAATGCTTCAATAGCGCCCTCTAGACATTTTTATGAAGTCTTTCCGATTATATGATTCAGCTAGATGTGTGAATATTGGCAGGCATGCCTAATATATTCAAAAAGTATTCTATATAGCCATGTGCCAATCCATTTTGATTTTATTTTGTTAATTGTGCATCATTTTTGGCCTTTCCATGAAACTTTACAAACACAAAGCATGGCAAAAACGTTTAAAATTTAGATGGTTTCCTATTTGACAGTACCCCAACATGCCAGTACCCCGACGTGCAAATACCCCAACGTGGCCCGGGTTGCGAGGGCCCTTTATAGCTGCTCGCAGCTCTAGTTAGGGCCCGAGCAGCGACCGCTGCGAGGTCCCTATTGTTCCTGAAGGAATTCTTATTATTCTTCTTCTTCTTCTTCTTCTTTTTCTTTGTTATTATTCTTTTCCGCAAACAACCACATTTTTGAGGCACTAAACATGAACGAAAACTCACCAAACTTTACACGCAGATCGGGCCTGGCGAAAAATTTGATATTTTAAAGTCGCCATACATGATAACAGAAAAATGGCTCTGTAGCGCCACCTACATAGGTTTAACGGATCCCTGTCCCGCTACGATTATCCTATGGCTACGAAAATTGTGTGGCACCTGTAGCACATCCAGATGAACAAAAACCTCTTTGATATGTGTACCCTAAAATAGACAGGAAGTGAGGTATGAGTATTTGAATGTCCAATTTTGGCCCATTTTTGCACATTTACAGGGGTCATACTTTTGCCCGCTTCTCCTACACGGTTAACCCGATTGACTTCAAACTTGGGCTGTACCATCTCAACACCTGGGACAACATCATGGTAAAAAATCAAAAGTTTTTGACATACTATATGACGGTGGCGGGGCATCAAATTTACAGTTTCAAAATTCTTACTTAACAAAGCATTGCCGGTGGTACGTTTAATTGAGAGCCATGAAAATTGGTACACATATGTAACAGACTATGATCTACAAAAAAGCCTGTTGGTGCCATATGCTAAACCTAACAGGAAGTCCGCCAGAGGCGAGGTATCAAATTTTGTGTTTCAAAATTCTTATTTAATGAAGCATTCCCGGCTGTACATTTCACCTAGAGTTACCAACATTTGAAGACATATGTAACAGCCCTCAAGGTACAAAAAACTCTTTTTGAACCATATGCTAAACCGAACAGGAAGTCCGCCATTTTGATTTACTTTGGAACGTGTTGCCATTTTTTGGGCCATTTCATAGGGGTCTTATTTTAACGAACTCCTCCTACAGAGTTTATCCGATCATCTCCAAACTTGGTGTGATTCATCTTAAAATGTTGAAGATGAAAAGTTATTGAAAGCTTTTTATTTCGTCGCACGCTGTTGCCGTGGCATGCACAGTTTGCAAAGGAAAACATTCCCTCTTAATGAAGCATTCCCAGTTGTACGAAGCAGCTAGAGCTACGAAAATTTGGAGACAAATTTAACAGCCCACGATGTACAAAAAAGTCTCTTGGTGCCATGTGCTAAACCCAACAGGAAGTCCCGTAGGGGCCGGTCATCACATTTTGAGGTAAAAAACTCCTCTTTAACGAAGCATTCCCGGTTGTACGTTTCACCTAGCGCTATGATAATTTAGAGGCATACATAAGAGCCCACGATGTACAAAAAAGTCTCTTGGAACTATCTGCTAAACCAAACAGGAAGTCCGCCATTTTGATTTACGTTGGGATTTGTAGCCATTTTTTGTGGCCTTTTTTAGGGGTCATATTTTAACGAACTCCTCCTACAAAATTTATCCGACTGTCTTCAAACTTGGTGTGCTTCATCTTAAGATGTTTAAGATACAAAGTTATCGAAAGTTATTTATTTTGTCGCACACCGTTTCATGGCGATGCATTGTTTGCCAAGTAAAATGCTGCTTTTTTTTTTTTGGTCTAAACATGTGCAAAAACTCATGAAACTTTACACACACATCAGGCTTGTCATAAGCATGAATATTTTAGAGATTTCTTATTAAATTTGCAATAAATGCTTCAATAGCGCCCTCTAGACATTTTTATGAAGTCTTTCCGATTATATGATTCAGCTAGATGTGTGAATATTGGCAGGCATGCCTAATATATTCAAAAAGTATTCTATATAGCCATGTGCCAATCCATTTTGATTTTATTTTGTTAATTGTGCATCATTTTTGGCCTTTCCATGAAACTTTACAAACACAAAGCATGGCAAAAACGTTTAAAATTTAGATGGTTTCCTATTTGACAGTACCCCAACATGCCAGTACCCCGACGTGCAAATACCCCAACGTGGCCCGGGTTGCGAGGGCCCTTTATAGCTGCTCGCAGCTCTAGTTATTCTTCTTTTTCTTTGTTATTATTCTTTTCCGCAAACAACCACATTTTTGAGGCACTAAACATGAACGAAAACTCACCAAACTTTACACGCAGATCGGGCCTGGCGAAAAATTTTATATTTTAAAGTCGCCATACATGATAACAGAAAAATGGCTCTGTAGCGCCACCTACATAGGTTTAACGGATCCCTGTCCCGCTACGATTGTCCTATGGCTCCGAAAATTGTGTGGCACCTGTAGCACATCCAGATGAACAAAAACCTCTTTGATATGTGTACCCTAAAATAGACAGGAAGTGAGGTATGAGTATTTAAATGTCCAATTTTGGCCCATTTTTGCACATTTACAGGGGTCATACTTTTGCCCGCTTCTCCTACACGGTTAACCCGATTGACTTCAAACTTGGGCTGTACCATCTCAACACCTGGGACAACATCATGGTAAAAAATCTAAAGTTTTTGACATACTATATGACGGTGGCGGGGCATCAAATTTACAGTTTCAAAATTCTTACTTAACAAAGCATTGCCGGTGGTACGTTTAATTGAGAGCCACGAAAATTGGTACACATATGTAACAGACTATGATCTACAAAAAAGCCTGTTGGTGCCATATGCTAAACCTAACAGGAAGTCCGCCAGAGGCGAGGCATCAAATTTTGTGTTTCAAAATTCTTACTTAATGAAGCATTCCCGGCTGTACATTTCACCTAGAGTTACCAAAATTTGAAGACATATGTAACAGCCCTCAAGGTACAAAACACTCTTTTTGAACCATATGCTAAACCGAACAGGAAGTCCGCCATTTTGATTTACTTTGGAATGTGTTGCCATTTTTTGGGCCATTTCATAGGGGTCTTATTTTAACGAACTCCTCCTACAGAGTTTATCCGATCATCTCCAAACTTGGTGTGATTCATCTTAAAATGTTGAAGATGAAAAGTTATTGAAAGCTTTTTATTTCGTCGCATGCTGTTGCCGTGGCATGCACAGTTTGCAAAGGAAAAAATTCCCTCTTAATGAAGCATTCCCAGTTGTACGAAGCAGCTAGAGCTACGAAAATTTGGAGACAAATTTAACAGCCCACGATGTACAAAAAAGTCTCTTGGTGCCATGTGCTAAACCCAACAGGAAGTCCCGTAGGGGCCGGTCATCACATTTTGAGGTAAAAAACTCCTCTTTAACGAAGCATTCCCGGTTGTACGTTTCACCTAGCGCTATGATAATTTAGAGGCATACATAAGAGCCCACGATGTACAAAAAAGTCTCTTGGAACCATCTGCTAAACCAAACAGGAAGTCCGCCATTTTGATTTACGTTGGGATTTGTAGCCATTTTTTGTGGCCTTTTTTAGGGGTCATATTTTAACGAACTCCTCCTACAAAATTTTTCCGACTGTCTTCAAACTTGGTGTGCTTCATCTTAAGATGTTTAAGATACAAAGTTATCGAAAGTTATTTATTTTGTCGCACGCCGTTTCATGGCGATGGATTGTTTGCCAAGTAAAATGGTGCTTTTTTTTTTTTGGTCTAAACATGTGCAAAAACTCATGAAACTTTACACACACATCAGGCTTGTCATAAGCATGAATATTTTAGAGATGTCTTATTAAATTTGCAATAAATGCTTCAATAGCGCCCTCTAGACATTTTTATGAAGTCTTTCCGATTATATGATTCAGCTAGATGTGTGAATATTGGCAGGCATGCCTAATATATTCAAAAAGTATTCTATATAGCCATGTGCCAATCCATTTTGATTTTATTTTGTTAATTGTGCATCATTTTTGGCCTTTCCATGAAACTTTACAAACACAAAGCATGGCAAAAACGTTTAAAATTTAGATGGTTTCCTATTTGACAGTACCCCAACATGCCAGTACCCCGACGTGCAAATACCCCAACGTGGCCCGGGTTGCGAGGGCCCTTTATAGCTGCTCGCAGCTCTAGTTAGGGCCCGAGCAGCGGCGGCGGCGGTGCCGCTGCGAGGCCCTATTGTTTTTGTAGGAATTCTTATTATTATTATTCTTATTATTATTCTTCTCCGCAAACAATCGCATTTTTGAGACGCTAAACGTGAACGAAAACTCACCAAACTTTACACGCACATCAGGCCTGGCGAAAAATTTGATATTTTAAAGTCGCCATACATGATAACAGAAAAATGGCTCCATAGCGCCACCTACATAGGTTAAACGGATCCCTGTCCCGCTACGATTGTCCTATGGCGACGAAAATTGTGTGGCACCCGTAGCACATCCAGATGAACAAAAACCTCTTTGATGTGTGTACCCTAAAATAGACAGAAAGTGAGGTATGATCATCTGACTGTCCAATTTTGGCCCAGTTTTGCACATTTACAGGGGTCATACTTTTGCCCGCTTCTCCTACACGGTTAACCCGATTAACTTCAAACTTGGGATGGACCATCTCAACACCTGGGACAACATCATTGTAAAAAATCTAAAGTTTTTGATATACTATATGACGTCGGCGACGCATCAAATTTAGAGTTTAAAAATTCTTACTTCATGAAGCATTGCCGGTTGTACGTTTAATCTAGAGCTACGAAAATTTGTACACATATGTAACAGGCTATGACCTACAAAAAACTCTTTTTGAACCATATGCTAAACCTCACAGGAAGTCCGCCATTTTGATTTATTTTGGAACGTGTTGCCATTTTTTTGGCCATTTCATTGGGGTCTTATTTTAACGAACTCCTCCTACAGTGTTTATCCGATCATCTTCAAACTTGGTGTGATTCATCTTAAGATGTTGAAGATGAAAAGTTATTGAAAGCTTTGTATTTCGTCGCACGCTGTTGTCATGGCATGCACTGTTTGCAAAGGAAAAAAAATATCCTTAAAGAAGCATTGCCAGTTGTACGAAGCAGCTAGAGCTACGAAAATTTGTAGACATATGTAACAGCCCAAGATGTACAAAAAAGTCTCTTGGTGCCCTGTGCTAAACCCAACAGGAAGTCCCCCAGGGGCCGGGCATCACATTTTAAGCTAAAAAACTCCTCTTTAACAAAGCATACCCGGCTGTACGTTTCACCTAGAGTTACCAAAATTTGTAGAGGTATATAACAGCCCTCGAGGTACAAAAAACTCTTTTTGAACCATATGCTAAACCTAACCGGATGTCCGCCATTTTTATTTACTTTGGAATGTGTTGCCATTTTTTGGGCCATTTCATAGGGGTCATATTTTAACGAACTCCTCCTACAGAGTTTATCCGATCATCTTCAAACTTGGTGTGACTCATCTTAAGATGTTGAGGATGAAAAGTTATTGAAAGCTCTTTATTTCGTCGCACGCTGTTGTCGTGGCATGCACTTTTTGCAAAGGAAAAAAATCCCTCTTAATGAAGCATTCCCAGTTGTACGAAGTAGCTAGAGCTACAAAAAATTGTAGACATATGTAACAGCCCACAGTGTACAAAAAAGTCTCTTGGTGCCATGTGCTAAACCCAACAGGAAGTCCCCCAGGGGCCGGGCATCACATTTTGAGCTAGAAAACTCCTCTTTAACGAAGCATTCCCGGTTGTACGTTTCACCTAGCGCGATGATAATTTGCAGGCATACATAAGAGCCCACGATGTACAAAAAAGTCTCTTGGAACCATGTGATAAACCAAACAGGAAGTCTGCCATTTTGATTTACGATGGGATTTGTTGCCATTTTTTGTGGCCTTTTTCAGTTGTCATATTTTAACGAACTCCTCGTACAAAGTTCATCCGACCGTCTTCAAACTTGGTGTGTTTCATCTTAAGATGTTTAAGATGCAAAGTTATCAAAAGTTTTTTATTTTGTCGCACGCTGCTGCTATAGCGATGCAGTTTGCCAAGTGAAGTGCTGCTTTGTTTTTTTATCTATACATGTGTGAAAACTTATGAAACTTTGCAAACACATCAGACTTGTCATGAACATGAATTTTTAGAGATTTATTGTGCAATTTGCAATAAATAGCGCCCTCTAGACATTTTTATGAAGTATTTCCGATTGTATGATTCTGCTAGATTTGTGAAAATTAGGACAGACCCCTATCAGCCTAATACCTACAAAAAAGTATTATGTAGCCATTTGCCAAACCAAAGAGGAAGTCCGCTATTTTGATTTTATTTTGGGAATTATACATCATTTTTGGCCTCTTTCATTAAACTTTGCACAGACAAGGCATGGAAAAAACTAACATTTTAAATGGTCCTTGTTCCATGTAACAGTACCCCAACGTGCCAGTACCCTGACGTGCAAGTAACCCAACGTTGTGCTCAATAGCGCCCTCTATGCATTTTTATGGAGCATTTCCAATTGTATGATTCAAGCGATACACAACTAAAGATGACTTGACCTAGATTTGTGAAAACTGGGAGGCATACCTATTAGCTTAAGACCTACAAAAAGTATTCTGTAGCCGTATGCTAAACCTAAAAGGAAGTCCGCCATTTTGAATTTATTTTGGGAATTGCACACCATATTTTGCGTTTTGATTAAACTTTGCACATACAAGGCTTGTCAAAAACATTTTAGATGGTCCTTGTCCTATTTGACAGTACCCCAACGTGCCAGTACCCCGACGTGCAAGTACCCCAACGTGGTCCGGGTTGCGAGGGCCCTTTATAGCTGCTCGCAGCTCTAGTTCTTCTTCTTCTTCTTCTTCTTTGTTATTATTCTTTTCCGCAAACAACCACATTTTTGAGGCACTAAACATGAACGAAAACTCACCAAACTTTACACGCAGATCGGGCCTGGCGAAAAATTTGATATTTTAAAGTCGCCATACATGATAACAGAAAAATGGCTCTGTAGCGCCACCTACATAGGTTTAACGGATCCCTGTCCCGCTACGATTGTCCTATGGCTACGAAAATTGTGTGGCACCTGTAGC